>NC_092862.1:96646734-96946734 GCF_032062135.1 Pyxicephalus adspersus
GCACCACGCGATTCTGGTAAGTAATCGGTGGGTGGCTTATTTGCGGGGGGGGCTTATTTTTCATTTTTACCTAAAAAGGGGGGGCTGTCTTATTTGATGGCCCTGCCTTATCATCGGGGAAACACGGTATACAGTGCTTGGCTGCACATCACACTACAGTTTTGGACAAAATAACTTTCAATACAACAGGTGTATATTCACCCATCTGACAAATGAAGGTAAATGAAGTGCTTGTACTTACTGTTTATACCTCTTCTGGTCCTGTAAACCATCGTAATGGTTTAAATATTGCTTAATGTAAAGGCAAAAAAATACCAATTGATCTGCCACAAATATACAGAGCTCAGTCTTGTTGTGGGCTAACGACTGACAACACACACCATTTTGTGGTCCTGCCCAGTGTCATTTCCTAGGTTAATCATACAGTAGTTCTATTTATGAATTAGGTGGACTCCTTAAGATATAAAATTGCACAGGACACAGGACAAAAATGGCACAAATGGCGCAGGACAGGTCTAAATTTCTGACATTTGCAGTGGTATATTTATTGGATGAATTGAAGTAAATCAAAGCTTTATTTACACAATATTGCCTAAAACAAATACATTGACAGC
The DNA here is from genome assembly GCF_032062135.1 of Pyxicephalus adspersus. NCBI lineage: Eukaryota > Metazoa > Chordata > Amphibia > Anura > Pyxicephalidae > Pyxicephalus > Pyxicephalus adspersus. Next base: position 96,647,349 of record NC_092862.1, read on the forward strand.
TTAATTGGTTTTATAAATAACTGAAGATTTATATCATCAAGCACTAGAACATAATATAAGGGACTTTTTTCTATACCAAAGCATTTCAGCATACATCATAATTATTAATGAAGTAATGAAAACATCACTTTCATCTCTGACAAACCAATACTGTAGATGTTGTAAATAATCTGCATTTGTGTGCCAGATAAAGTACATTACCAAAATAGAACACAGAATAGTTGTAGCACAGCAATGTCTGGAGCTTGCTGTTCAAACAGTATGAGATGGAAGTAAGGGTTTAATTGAAATGTTAAACACATCCGCAATTAACTTTTTATGTGTGCAGAAAGCCTTTGGGAATTGCTTTTTCAAGATAATATCATTGTTTTATTACAGCTGACATAGATCATTGAATGGTAGTGGTTTTCATTTCCTGTAAAAAATACCAGCTTTTAGTATAAATAGTTAAAATTGTTAAAATCCAAGATATTATCATATAAAAAATATACACATATCTAAAAAATTACATAGTTACATTAATAATTATTTACTAAGTGGAGAAGGCTTTAAGGTCCTGCCAACTACAACCATCCATGTTTCAAAAATGTAATTTTAATTACTTGCTATAGATAAATTATAAACTATATAGACACCTTTTAGAATAAATCTACTACAAAAGAAAATCACTTTTTTTACGGTATTGTTTTTGGTGACTTTAATGTGCCCATAACCTCCTCTTCCCAAATTAGAGTTAAACCCACATTTAATTTTAAGTGTTTCTTGCAGCCCATCCATGCAGCCATTCAAGGCTATTTAACTGTTCTACGGTAATATCCAAACATACCTTGAAAACCATCAGAACAAAAAGATCTGTTCACTAAAGAGAGCAATACAATAAGAAGGAAACATACCTCTTGCCTTTTGAAATTTTGCACATACTCTTCAAACTGTTCATCTTTTGTTTCATCTGCTTTTCCAAGTTTCTGAAGCACCTGAAAAGGACCAAATAACAAAGAGCATTAGGAAAAAATAAAAATGTGTTAAGTTTTACTGCAAGTTAATGTATTTTAATTCTAGTACACACAATAAACAGGAATTCACTATATTATCCTTGTCAAGAAATAACATATTATAGGTTCCCTATGTTGTCATACATAGCTATGAAGACCTCCTGTATGATCAGGCAGGATGCATTTTTCTTGTTTAGGTTGACTGTTGCTAATACACATATTATCTACTGCGGCCCTGTTGATAATGAGCAAGATATGATTAATTTAATTGAAAGAGATTAAAAAAAATATGGACCTATTGCAAAAGTAAAACCAATTTGGCTTTATCTTAATTTTAATTTGGAAATGTAAAGCATTAAAATATTAATTGAAGCAAATTGCCAAACTTTTAGTTTAGGACACCTTTCATGCAGTCATAATTTTTTACCAGGAAATTCTGCCTACTTACTGTTGTAGTGGCAGTATTTTCTATTAAACAGGCCAGAAATTTGATTTAACTACTCCTGCAGTGGGTCACTGGTCTTTCAATCCACAATGGGATTATGACAGACAACAGAGAGGCAAGTAACAAAAAAGCAGCTGGGACTTCAGAAGAGTTGAAGGACCTTTTTAAAAAGAAATTATGACATGCTGGAAAATAGATTTAGGCAAGAATTCTGCTTGTTGTTAATTTTTCTTTCATCAGATAAAATGTACAACATGAAAAGAATTGGGGAGTATAATTTAAAATAACCTAGGGGAAAAGAATAATGTTATAATAATAACTGCTGTCTAAAAAAGAGTTTAGAATAAAATATCTAGTTGGTTATTACACATTATGCATTGTTTTTTTACAATATCATTCCAATCAATTCTCCCAGATCTTTAATAGACTTCTGCTTTGTAAAGTTCTGATTTCCAAGTTTTTATAAAGATCTTAGTGCTTTTAGGCACTGTCCTGAAACAACGTTTTCATATAAGGAAAAATGACCCAAATTATCTACATACATTTAGAGGATGGGCATTATTTGTTAATCAAGGATGACACTTTTTTCCCAAGCACCCCTTGAGTTTCCATGATGCCTTTAAAGAATATAGTGTAAATTTAAATAAATTATAATTTTACTTTGATGTAAGTTAGTCCCAAAGTGAGTCAGCTTATTACACAAGTAAGCGTCATTATGCTCTTTTTTATACTTATTCAATTTGTTTGGTCACAAAAACATTTCATCACAATTATTATAAAAATTCAAAGCATCCAGATTGGAAATTCCTCCTGAAGGCAATGTAGCGAGTGCCTTTATTGCAGGATACCACTACAAATTACAGCGAAGGTTAGCTGAAAGCATTTTGTGCTGCGGAGAGCATTGTGACCCCAGTAATAATTATTGTGCCTCTTCTTTTCTGTGCTGGTAAGAATGCAGAAAAAAACATTATGGACTGAATCTTGACATGGGGCTTATAAAGTTTAAAGTAGAAAAACAAGTGCATACACAGACAAGCCTAATTCTAGCCGAAACCTTTTAAACTTGTAATGTTTTATTGCTTTTTTAGGGAGCATCATCTATAAAGCTCATGTACAAATGCAGGTAATTATACAAGGGGTACCACTATCCAGGGAATATACAGGAGCCCGAAAGTCTATGTACAGCCCACACCTACCCTCTGTGTACCATCACAGAATATTTAGTACATTTATAAAAGTAAGAGGATTTCCCCTTACTTAATAGACAGGTATCCCTATAACATATTTCCCCTCTAATCCTTGCCCCGAACTCATTATTACACTTATTATAAAGTGGTGAATCTGACATTCCTTTAAACATTACCTGGTTGAGAATCAATTACTGCCATTAAAACACATGGATCTAAAAATTCTCCACCAGGAAATGTCTGAGGGAATATCTGATTACCTGCACTATAAATCGAGTTCTAAGAAACTTTACAAATGTCATATCCCAGGTCTACTGTACATAATGATTTGCTTACAATCAGAATCAATCTGCTTCTGTGGTATAACTGCAGACCAGTACTGAAGAAAAAACAAGATATCTGCTCCACATATATGAGCCTGATTTAATAAAGCTCTCCATGCCAGGAGAACATACACTTTCATCAGTGAACCTGGGTGATCCAGCAAACCTGGAAATAATCTGGTCCAGGATTGAAAACATTTTCTAACAAATAGCAAATGACCTTTAGGAAAACCATTAAAGGTTTGCTGGATCACCCAGGTTAACTGAAGAAAGTGTATCCTCCCCAGCCTTGGAGAGCTTTATTAAATCAGGCCCTATGTCTTTGTTATAGTTTTCAGTGCCAGGAACTATAAGTATTTTCTTTCGCCTGTACTGCACTTCTAATAACTAGTTTTAGTAACTAGTTCTAATAACATTTAAATTTTTATATATATATATATATATATATATATATATATATATAAAATCTTGTTTTACTTTTAAACATGTAATATAGGATATAACAAAATGACATGTTTTAAATTTTGACTTAGTTTGACTATAGTAAATAACTAAATAAATATAAATATAGGTAAATAGGAAATACAAATTGTATACATAAAATGCATAATATGGTTAAGTGAAATTAGGTTTTAACTAACCATACTACTATCTAAATTATGTGATACACCTAAAATGCTGTGCAAATATAATAAATTCTATTCTGCATGTATTGCTTATGTAGAAATGAGTTTTAATAAAAGATATTTGCTGTGATTGCTTCTGTTTAGGTATACTGTATTTTACGTGGACCTTACAGTCGGATGAAAAAGTAAGTACAGTGTAATATAAAATGTTGGGTTTGCCAGCAAATTTGAACAAGCATACATTAGAACTTAATTTAAACATGGCCTACAGATAAAGGTGATCTCCATCAATTCCATATTTTATATTACCCACATCTGACCACTGTATAGTATATGCTTTGCTGTACACTATTAATATATATGTTATATTTTACATACTCCTGGCCACTGCATGTTATACACTGTATTTTATGCTACATACTTCTTCTTCTTCTTACCACTTAAAATTGTAACACAATGTTGTAGGTTATGAAGTCCTGATTACTGAATTAGGTAAGCATCACTGTATGTACATATTTTTCATACCAAAATGTTTTATTTTTTTTGTTGCTGGTTACCACTTTTCTCAACTGTTTTAATGAGCTTCTTCTGTAACATTACATACATTCTACTTTAAGATAATAATGATCCTGACAAATTCCAAAAAAATATGCCAAGACTGTGTATTTTCAACCAACTTGATTTGCTGCAAAACCATGGTCACAGCAAATCTGTACCTTATTCCTGTTTCCAAGTACATTATTTAATTGTTTTCTTTGCTATGAGTTTTAGATACAAAAACAAAAGTCCCACTGCAATCAGCAACATAATTCCTATTAGTTTGTTGCTGCATATGCTACATATCAGTTAAAATATTCATATAAGGCTAACAAAAGGCTTACTACTGTACATTTTAAGCTTGCTGTTTACCCTAAAAATGCTTATCTAGGCAATACACATAAGAAACAATCAAAATATATTGTGTACATGTTGGATGTGGGAAAGGTGAGGTATGGTGGGCTGCTATGGCTACAGCACTTTGCATTGTTTTGCTGAACAAATTTTCTATTTGGAAATTAAAAAAATATATTCTTAGATCTTTTGCTTTGGACCATAAAAGTCAAGTGTTTCATGGTATAGAGTATACCTGAATAAACTATGAAATATTCTCTTTTGGTTTTGGAAACTGCCATTGCAGGCACAATAGACAGTCCAGAAAACTGGGACATAGACTGCAGTTACCACGACTAACAGATTTAACCAGGCCCTAAGGAAAGGGGAAGTACTAATATCCCAAAATGCATTGGCTATGTTTTATGTAAAAAAAATAATGAAGTAATTATTCCTTTCTAATCAGCTGGAGTTCCAAAAGCATTCTCTTCACGTATGGCACTCCTCATATACAGTACCTCCACAATCCTCATATACTTAAACCTACACTGAGCATTCTCTACATTTTAAGATTCCATCTCCAAGGTTTAGCAATGCCACACATAAATACTTAAATGATCCAGTAAGTATACCTGATGTTACTGACAATACATTAGTTGGTTTATCAACAAGTTGCATTGTTATGATGCAAATTTTAACAAAATTGTTATCATAATTTCTTGTGCTTAACTATTAGTGCATTAAAAATATAAAATGAGAGAATCACAGAATACTTCATAATCACAGCAAAGCTTTTATGTTGCTTACCATTGCCTGCATATTTTATAAAGATGTGAACACTTATGCCCATTAATAGACTTTACCCATTTACCTTTATTGGTTAGGGACACAAAAAGTACTAAGTAGACGTTATTCAAGCATTCATTCTGCAGGCAAACACATTGACACCATAATAAAACCCTGCCAACATACACCAGTTTGGAATGAGGCTAAGGCAAGGTCTACACGGATGATTTTAAAAATGCATGTAAACGTTCCTACTGCGTTTATATGCGTTTTTATGCACTTTTATTAGGCAAGCTTTAAAATGCTGGAAAACGTCTATGCCGCGTGTTCCCGTGTTTTTAACGCTATTACGTTTCAAGAACTTATAAACATGGGAAAACGCCCTATTGAAATCAATTGAAGCATTTACCCGCATTTTCCCAAGCAAGCAACGTTATAGATAACATTCGTAAAAGTGCCTCAAGGAAACGTCCTGGTGTAGATTAGCCCATTGGAATGCATGGGAATTTTAAACATGGGCTTTTAAAGCCTCAGGGTAAATGCTGGGGGAAACGTCCGTGTAGACCAGGGATCAGCAACCTTTACTTTCAAAAGAGTCATTTTGCCCACTCTTCCACCAAAGAAAAATAGTCTGGAGCCGCAAAACATAACACAGTTTATAAACTTTTACAAGTTTTACCCTTTTTTTATTTTACCTGTTACAACAACAGAATACAACAAACAGAAGTGCAGTATGCATGTGTAGGCCTACTTTGAAATAAATTAAACACTGAACTATGCCCCTAGTATCATGATTTATTTTCTGAATTTGTGCAGTATTTATTGTATTTCACTGGACTAATTATACTCATGATTAAAGTCATCAGTAATCTTTCTTGTATATACTTTTATATTTTAAAGTCCAATAATCATAATGCATTTTCCCAAAATGAATAGGTAATTTATTTGGTAATTGATAAATAGATTAATAAGTCATTAAATATATATAATAATATTAATATAAAGTTACGTAAATAAATTAACATATACCCTACATAGTTATGTATATCAAATGTTTACACACAATTATGTATATCAAACATTACATTGTAGGAATAAATCTTAAGAAACTTACATTTGAACAGGGTAGGTTTTTTTGATGGGCAGAGTTTTTTATGTTCTGAAAAGACCACAGGTGTCTCCCACTTGCACCTCTAATTTTGTTCACCTGTACCCCCCCGTTCCTGAGAAATTGGGGTTCTGGTGCTAGAAGCCTCCAGCAATATGTAACGGTAGATTTTTTTGATGGGCAGAGTTCTTTATGTTCTGACGATGCCTTAGGGATGAAATTTTAGGGGGTTTTAGTCACAGATGTCACCTACTTCCACCTCTAATTTTGTTCACCTGTACCCCCTCATTCTAGAGAAATTGGGGTTCAGGTGCTTGAAGCCTCCAGCAATGTGTAACAGGGTAGATTGTTTTGATGGGCAGAGTTCTTTATGTTTTGACGATGGCCTAACAATGAAATTTTAGGGAGTGTTAGTCACAAGTGTCCACAACTTGCACCTACATCTCCCCATTCCAGAGAAATTGGAGTTCAAAGTAGGGAAGGGGACAAGGTAGAGTAGTATGACATTTCTAGTTTTGTGACAGGTAGGTAAAAATTTGGGGTTCACACCTCCTTGCTATGTAAGTCGCCCTGGGGGTCCATAATTCGTATGTTTAATTTCAGGCTTCTAGACACACTTACTTTTAAAACAGCAACCCTGATGTTCAATTTTAACTATTTTTTATAATTATGACCCCTATATTTTGAAAAGTTGTTTAAGATGGGGTTGAAATGGGGTAATGGATGAAATGAAGTAGTGCTAGCTATGAGGGTCCCCTGTGTACCCTGAAAATTTCAGATTGGTATGACATCCTGTTTAGGCGATATGGAGGTTTGTACTGGGAGAGATGTAAGTCTGCCAAACATGACATGCTGCATTCATACACAAACGCAGCTGTGAAACTTTCCTGACTATGACGTTGTTGTACACGCCCATTTGTGCATGCCCCCTGGTAGATTTATTTTCACGGGTAGATTTATTCCCCTCCTCCACAGTGTCTACGGGAGGAAGGGGATCCCCCATCCTGGGATCTGTCGGTGGCCAAAGGGCCGCATGCGGCCTCGGAGCCGTGGGTAGCCGACCCCTGGTGTAGACTAAGCCTAAATGAGACAAATATACTATTTATGGATAAAACCAAATAACATGTTTTTGTGATGTTTGTCAGTGTCCAGAAAATTACTACAATGTAACTCACAATTCATACTTGGAACTGCTGTGCTCGATATTTCTCTAAATGATCCCCACACAAAGCATTGGCAAATTCTTCTGACTCCGGGCAGCTCCTATGCCGTCATTAATCAGCTTATTTAAAAGGTGTCAAAAGTAATAAAGATGCCAAAATTGCTGAATATCCACTTTCTTCATTTCCTCATTCTGCTTTACTCGTATAATCCTCCTTCAAATCTAGCAGTATGCTAATAAATGATAAGACTTTATATTATTTCTGATCATTTAGGACGGTGAGAAGAAGATACTGGGCTTGCCCTACTCAAATTTATTTTTAAAAGGTGGAATTTTATTACCAGTTCATCTTGTTTAGCCAACTGCCACATCTGGAATATTTTACTAAAGAAGTTGAAAATCTTCACTCAATAATTTATAGCTATTCAAATTTAATAATAAATCATGTGCAGAATAAATAAATAGGATTTGGAGTTTAACATATTTAGACAAATGAATATGATTGTCAGTATTACACTACAATACACTTTCTTCAGTGAAGCTGGGTGATCCAGAAAATTCTGAAATGGATTTCTTAAAATCATTTGCTATTTCCTAGCAAATGTTTTGAATCCTGGACCAGATCCATTCCAGGTTTACTGGATCACCCAGCTTCACTGATTAAAGTGTATTCTCTCCAGCCTTGGAGAGCTTTAATAAATCAGGGCCAAAGAATTAGCACTGAAAGAAAAAATGCTAGAAATGTCAGAAAGAGATCAACAATGGCTGGTTTATCTCTCAATCTACCAACATTTTTTTAACTGTTTCTAAAGCAACCATTTCTTTTGAGGAATGACCATGTCCCTGTTCAGGAGAATTATCCTCCTGTCTTGGTGATCATTTTCCTTGGTACAGAATGCTATGGGAAATCTGAGAAGCTGAAAAGGGAAGTGACTATGTTTAACAGTGGGCCACAGCTGATCTGATTGGTTGCTGATATTTTGGCAGAAAACTCAACATCCAATCAATACATCCTTAAGTTTTTACACAGAGCTGTTTGTTTGGACCTGTGGCAGCCTTATCTACAATATCAAGCTGCCAGCTTCCCATCCGCCTGGTGGTGGTTTATCCTTTTTGGGGATATTGTCACCTACTCTGTTAGTGAACAGTGGTCTGTTCTTTAGATAATTGGAGCTTAAGTCTTGAATGACTAAGATAGTTGGTTATACCATTTTTATTTAAACTCCAATAAAGGTATCTGGTGTTACATTATTTTGTTGTTGTTTATATCAGCGGCCGCCAACCGGTAGTCCGCAAGAAACTTTTGGTGGTTTGCGACTTTGGCTGGTGTGCCCCCCACCGGTATCAGGAGAAGGACCATACTGGAGGGGGGGGGGGGGCAATGGCCAGAGCCATGAGGTTGTTGACCATTGGTTTATATTATGCATTTTGTGGTGAGGTGATAATGGGTGTGTATCATACCATGTTCTAGTGACAGGTGTCCAAGAGAGTATTTCTCCTCATTTAGGATGGATTTATTGTTTTGTCTCTGAAAGTGAAGGAAAATCTCCTTGACATAGCACAGAATAAAAAAGGCTATTGTTTCCAACACATTTTAAATATACATTTATGAACTGCAACAGTAACATTATTTTAACAGGTTTTTTAAAAAAAAAAACACTACTACATATATCACATTCACACAGGCTACACATATAGACTGCAAAATCACATTTTTGCTGTAGACTATTTGGCGCCCTGCATCACATGCATATATTTTTTAATTAGACCAAAATTAAGTTTTTATATATTTTATTTATATCATTGTCACTATTATTAAAATGATTTTGATTATTTATCCATTACATTAATATTTTTCAACTTATCTTGCAATTAATTGATAAATGTAACATTAATTATCTTGCATTGCTCTGAAATTTTGTTTGCTTTGTTTTGTTTTTTTTTATGCTACAATGATTTTTTTTTTTTTTTTCTCATTGTACAGGCTCCCTGGTGACTGACCTACTTTGTGCTATCCTTGTAATTTAAAACTATATATTTATTCATGGAAACAATCAACACAACCATTACCAGTATCTTTATTCATAAAGTACCATATACTCCTCTGCACAACACAGCAGGAGTTTGATATAATCAGAACTCTACTGGCGGGAAAATGTTATAACAACAGGATACCTTGGCTGCTGTATAGAGGCTAATTAATTATGTACACTTCTCAAGAAAACAGTGCTTAGAACCACAGCACTTCGGATGACACCAGCATGGATTTTAATATGTGGGTATGGTAATATATTCATTTTTAGGGGTTGGTTTGATGGCGGCAATTCTGCAAATTATACAATGACACTGTACCACATTATATTATAATACTATAACACTTGAGTCTAATTATATTGCGGTTACATTCAACAAACATTCTCCAGGTCCATGTTTTCAATGGCAGTGACTGATTTTCATTGGTTTTCTGAATGTCAAATTCACTGCTTTCCAAATGGCCCCCAATAGGTAGATCTACTCAATATGCTGTATTTTTTCAGTTATCTTAGTTATAATATATTATATTATAATCTCATACAAAATCTTGTTTACTTCTTTTATCTGAACAATATTGATTATTCAAAGTGAACAGGAATTTGTTTTTCACGTGATTGGATAAAAGAAGTGATTATTTACAGAATTTATTGTATTCAGATTCTCAACTCCCTAAAGGTGATTTAAGCTGAAAAGTTTCCTGTTTTATACTGAGTTTAAATATAATGGGCTTTCTGTACCCCCTTAAAGTATTTCTTTGGTAAGAACTCCTTTTTCTCATTCTCATGTTTGGGCTCAGCCCATGTAGTGACATGGTGCCACAGGCCATGGTGGCTCCTTGTAGCTTTTTTCACCAGTGTGATTCATGGGAACAACTTCATCACTATTCATGTGACACAGGCTACTCTAGTTGCAATACCAGCAGTTTTGCCATTGGTTGTTGTACTTTTCATGCACCAATGCATATCATCAGACACAACATGGAAGACTGGCAGATGACACCAAAATAGACAGCTGTGGCACCTATCTATAATATGCCAGGACCTATCAAATAAAGCACCAATTGTTTTAAAAAGTCCATTTTATTGGTGGTGAGCTAGGATGACCATGACAGCATCAAAACTAGCAGGCCAGCAGCCTGGCAATTTTTTTTTTAATTACATTTCAGTAGTATAGGTTTGCTTTAATTATAGCAGCTTTGCCATATCAAAAACCAACAGCTCAATTATAATATGCCGTTAAAGTATAACATACAAGGCCAAATGATATCAAGCTACAATGGCATACCTGTGCACCAACAAGGCCCGTTTTCTTAGCAAGAATTGGCGATTGGTGAACTGTAATGATAATATGTCCAACCACTGTGTAGGCCCAACCGCTCTCCCAAAGAGCAGTAATACTTCATGCAGATGTACCATACCATTTCAAATAGGTGCTCGGAGAAACAACTGTACTGTAAGGATTAAGGCCAGGTAATTAAAGCTTGTGGAACTATGGTAAAAACTTCTGGCCTCTTTGTACATTGACATTAACTGGGTGTTAAAAGTCAATGAACAATCCTATTGATTTACATATTTGGAAAAGATTATATATTTAGTATGTACAAACATTTTAAAGGCTGTGTCTGTAGGCAGCTGTCTTGCTAGAGGAAATGTTTTGCTTAACATGTGAGAATCTAAGTCCAAAATCAGAGCCAGTCAGCAGTGCCTTGGATCTCACATTGCAGATATTCAGCTAGTAAGTTATAGTTACAAGGTTGCCCATGCACAGTTAGGGCCATTTCAGACCTGCAGCTGACAGATGCGACCAATCACGTCATAGTTCCCAAAAGTGCAATGTCACTTTTGGTCACACAGTTATTGTCTACAGATCTGTCCCGTGGCCTTTTTACCGGCAGGATGGTTGACACTCCTGGGAACACAGCAGGAGGTGCGTGGTTTCACTCTGCAGGTGTGAAAGGGTCCAAATAGAACGAAGTAGACTGATATCTCATTCTGGAGGAAAGCAAGACATACGGTATAGTTCACTTTTATGGTATTGCGTATACATAATCAACATTTTTATATGTTTTTTGTAATAGAGAAAATTCTCACTTTTTTCAGCTCTACATTAAATGCACCAAACACCTACAAGTGTGCAAAGACCACGTCATAATTCAGAACATATGTTGTTTTTTGCTGTATTGAACTTTTCAACTACATTTGAAACAAACATGATTTGGTCTTAGGATATTTAAAATGATCTCTTCTATGACAGTTTAGATTTTTACCATTACAATTTTCTTTCATCTACAACTGCTGAGGATTCATTTATTTTCCAAATCCAAATGGAGTAATGAAATAATAATGATGTCTAGCCCCAAAGTAAACTACTTGCTACCATCAATAAGCATCCTAAAATATACTTATGCTTGTCAGGGCTTACTACTTGGGTATTATTTATAGAAGATTACCCAGATCAACCAAAATAAATAAAATTTCAAAATTAATGTAGCATATGAAATTAAATAAGATGTCCACTGCATAGCAAATAGCCTCACATTTGTTAGTTGATTGTTGCGTTTGTAAGTTTTTCTGCTAAAAAACACAGAGCAGCCCATTTTTTGTAATAAACATATTTATGGCATTGTTATTAAATATTTTTTTGTGCTGTTACACCATGGTTGGTTTTAGCAATTTATTGCATTTTTTAAATTTAGATTAGATTAGGAAACAGTTAAATTGGAACTAAAAAAAAAATCACACTTACCTTTAATTTTGCAGGTCCCTTGATCCCGCCAGGTATACCCGTAGGTATCCTAGGAGGCTCTGCGCTACCATTCTGTATTGATAGCTGCATTAAAGAGTTTGGTGTTACCCTTTTTTTATCTGTTTAAAAAGGGTGGTAGAGACACAAAGAAAAAAAGAAGGTCATTTTTACTTTACATTAAAGGGTTGTCTACACTTCCTTTTATGTAAAGTAAAAATTTTGGTGATAGGTCCAGTTGACATGAGTATGTTACATAAATTGTTACATACATACGGTTTACCCTGAAAAGAGTAGGTTAAGCTTTAGTTTAGTTATACCCCTTTAAGCCTTTAAAAATACTTTCTAAATTTCTGGTAAACAAGTTTTAATCAACCTGCATGATAATCCACGTCTCATGTAACTTGAATGAAAACAGGAATGATCCTTGTTCAGTCAAGTCAACCTTTATTTTAAAAAGCAGCACTTGCTGTCCATCTACTTACTGGTAAAGCCTTTAATTGGTTTAGTCTGAAGGGTTATTTAGGTTTAAGTCTATGTTTGTATTCTTAGATAGTTAACTTTTAATTCTAACATGTTACATTTTGTAACTACAAATTCCATATTCCAAGGTGCATGAAACCACAAGAGCAATAGGCAAACCTAGATTCCCCATTTATTGGCACATTTGTCACAGAGAACAGAAGATGGTCAGACATCAGCCTTTCTTTGACCCTTTCGGCATTAACAAGAATCTTCTGTATGATTTATCTTACAAATAAATGGAAGACAAAGATGGTAAGTATTTAGTTTTTCTAATTTCTTCACATTTGATATGCTTACTAGTTACTGCCTCCTAGAAAGAAATGTTTAGGATGAAAGTCCGAGCTTCTTTAATAAACTAGCTATACATGTGGCATCTTTCAAGAAGCTTCAACCACTTTCAACTTAACAAGAATTGAGTATATGATCAAAAGTGCCTACCTAAAAATCGGCTTATGAGTTTGACCACACTAAATTTGATCGGTCAAACTGAAAAATATAACTACAGCAATTTTGTTGAAAGTAATCATTTTTCAGCTCGGTTTAATCCATTTTCTTGTACATGATGAAAATTACCACTTTAGATCATGAGAAAATGGGTATTAGATTGTGGACTCCAGTTACCGACATAACTATGTACTTTGTACAGCACTGTATAATATGTTGGCACTATATACACTGTGACATGGTGTCACAACGCTTAATTAGAAAAGTGTGTGATGGTCTTTATATCACATCCACATTCAGGCGTTTTGTGAGTAAAAACAGGTTGACTAGTTTTCCATAGTGATGTTGGAAAACTGGAAAACCAGTTTAGGATCCTGGAGCTAGCCAGGGAAGAGATAGGAGGGGACCCTGACCACTTGGTCCATGTCTGGGTTCTTCCTGTCTGTGCAGCCAAAGCACAGGTGTATTGTTTAGCTTAACAAGCCATGAGTTCAGGAAGCTTTGTATGCAATAGGTAGCTGGTGGGCGCAGAGAAAAGAGCTCCACAAACATTGTTGCCAGGGGAAGTTCCCAGGGACTGGGAGTTGCCCATTTATACATATGGATTTTGATTTGTATTTTCTTTGTTTACTACCAAATGAGTTAGCCAGAAGCTGAACAGCTAATGTTTATTTTTCTATTTTATTTTTTGGAAACTTGCTAATTAAGAACAGACAGACACCTGAAGTTTGCACTCCCCCCTCTTGCCAGGTATTCTGGTTGCTGCTTTGTGATCACAGCTCTTTAATTTTTATACACAACATAACACAAAATTGATACAAATGAAAAACATAAAATTGTAGGCATTTTCAAAATGGTTACAGACTGAGCTAAAGCCTCCTGATGTTTAAAGCTATTTTTTAAATCCAGCAAATTAGTATTAACTAGAGTTAACTTCCTTTTCACATTTGACTTCATCATCACAGTGTTGTTAACACAAAATCGCTGACCCTATTTACAGCAGTGCTCTCATGAAGAGAAGCTTATCTTAGTCACCTGCTGCTTCTTATTAGGCACCTGATGTATCTCAGTCTTTAAAATAGCCACTCAATTTATCTCAATAAATAATTGCTGCGAAGGTACTAAATGTAATCAACAACAGATAATAGAGCAATTCCTGCATGTATATCTACTTCAACACAGTCAGCAATGTGCAGTATAGAGAGTATAGCCAGTAGTTATGTAAGATTAAACTGTACAGATTGTAGTATTAGGAAGTACAAAAATTAAATTGGAATGGAACGGACACTACTCTTGCTACATGAGATAAAATGCTGACACTCAACTTCTTGTAACAAATCATCATCTACTAATGCATAAAGCTGCAGTAATACAAGCCAGAAACAAAAGTGTAATTTCATGCATTATTCTTACAAAGTATATGTAAACTTAATCATGGAAATGTAATAACCTTCAATGTTTTAAAACCATTTCAACAGTTGTGTATTACATTTTTAACATTGCAGTTTTTATTCAAAAAGTGATTTTGCCATGAAGGTGATTCTTCAAGTATTTCCAAATATTGAATGATGATTCAGAGTGCTTCTGCACCTCTGCATAATAGAGGGCAGGTTTCTGAGCTTTCTGATTCCCCAAGCATGTCCAATGTTAATGGAAATATTAGAGTCACTATTGCTGAAATTACTTTTCAAAGTAATTCCTAAGAAGTTAAAAGGGGATCTGACACACAATTGTTAAAAAAAAAACATGAACCATTTTAATGAAATATTAATAAAGAAAATTGTCCCTAAAAGTATTTAGATTTGAATACTTAAAAAATAATTGTTGGATTTATTTTTGTTAAGTTAGAGCTATAGGTTAATGAAAAAGTCCCTGCTTTCTATTTTTTTTTATTTCTAGATGTGTGAAAGAGCCTAGTGCCCATCTGAGCATATTACCAGTACCAGTGAACGGCAACTTCTACTGGAAATTAATCTCAAAGCACCTCCCCAATCTAACGGTAATAAATTGGTAACTGTAGGAGAGGGGCTAAAGGGTAACTGGCCCTTTATGCTTGAGGGAACCAAGCTGCATGCCTTCTGGCAAAAACTATTTGAAAAAAAATAACTTTTTCAGTTTTGATTCTTTAACACAGGACTAGCACTACAGAAGACACATCAAATTGATGAATATTTTAAATGAATATGTCGTATCTACTACTAGTCATAAGTGTCTAATTAAAGTCACAAAAAATTATTTGCAGTCTCCGTTTTCCTAGTCTGCATTACTGTTACTCTAGTTTTGCTGGGTGTTTAAACATGCAAGTTAGAAAAAGTGAACTATGTAATGTAGTATATTTGTCACATTTTAGGCAATACAAATTTATGTAGGGGAAGCTGGTCCTCAGGGGTGTGACTGTTACTCAGATACCATAGAACACTACAATGTGAAGGATGGAAACACATCTTTAGTCATGTTAAAACATAATGTAAGACTTTTAGTCACAAGCATTCTGAGAAATGGCAGTGCATTTTCCATCACTGTTTTTTTTTTTTTTAACAAATGCTGTCTCTTGAGTCATACTGAATGTTAGAATACAGATCAATATATTTGACTCATCTTGTCCATTGGGGATAGATTGAGGGTAGTAACATCACGTAACATACATTGTCAATAAGGCTTCTAGGCATAGGTGGTTGGAGGAACAAAGTGTCCCAATTTAACATGTGCTACCTTGCTTTAGGAATAAATTATTGGAACTGTTTTAACTCCTTATAGCCCAGTCCTAAATCTATCATGTATTAGGACACACTAATTCCTTACCCGTCGTTAATAATATTTACTCTCAAGTGCCCAGCAGGTATTGGACTACCAATATTAGGCTGTCAATGGACAGCTGGTATCTTGGAGCAGGGATCAGTACCTTGTTATTTGGATTCTGACTATGTGATTTCTACAATAACAAATCAAAATTAGTAGTTTTGGTGAAACACATAATCCAACTCTAGCTGCAATATTGTTAAAGAGCACCAAAAGAAAAACATATTTGTATATTAAAAAAAAGTTTAAATAGGCTTAAAGCGGACCAATCACCAAAATTTTTACTTTACATAAAAGGTTAGACAACTCTTTCATGTAAAGAAAATAAAAGAATTTTACATTGTCAAGCATGCGCAGAAGGGGCTTTTTCCCCCCTTTAAAAAAACTTGGTTCTGAAGTGGTTAAATATACATAGATTAAAATGTGCAATTGCTGAAGCAAAACACATTATTTTCTCATTGCAATAATGTATAGTGGTTATATACATAAATAGGCAGTGCCAGCCATATCATGCATGATAAACTTATACATATATATATATATATATATATATATATATAAGCAATACAGTACCAGGATGAGAATACAAACCTCCGCTATGGGAAAGAAAAGCAATAATTAATGGAACATATTTGTCACTCTGTGCTGGTAATTCAGATATTCTGCAGGGAGCAATATTCAGACTATTTGTGCAGAGCAATAAAATATAGTAAATAATGAAGAAATGGGATCACAGTATTAATAGCAGCCTAACTCATAGTGCAAACTGAAGAATAATTTCGGATGAAGTATTTTTAATGGTTTAAAATAGGCGCGAGCCGAAACACAATAGGATCTATTTATAAAACACAGAATCTGCCTTTCACCACATTGTCTGGTGAAGAATCAATTACTGTCATCTAAGACAAAGGGCACCTGAAAAATTCCCTACCGGTCAGATTCACTGACTGTATAATTATTTTTTACTATGCTTTCCAGTTGTGGTAATAATTACATGTATCTTATTTGTTATATTTTATAATGTTTTTATTCTTTTTGCAAATATATTATGTATGTATTTTATCCCACACTACCACAATGCAGATTAATGCACAGAACTGACTGCAGTGCATTGTGATTTTATTTTGCAGTGCCATTCATTTTGAACTAGGTACAGCACAGTGAAACACAATACCCTTATCAATTAGGAAACCACAGCACACAGAAGGGAACAAAAAATGGTGCAGGTATCTTATTTTACACACTAACGTTTGCTCACAGCTCATTGGAAATGAACACAACACACTTCAACACACGAAAGTGTGCGTTTATGTAATAACATAACAGTGTGAGTGGAACCCCCAAAATTAATTGATTATTTGAATAAAAATACAATTCACCTGCAAATCACTGCATGCATTTGACCGTGGAAGCAGGGATAGCTCAGCAATATTTGAAGCCTAAACAACATAGAGGACTATAAATTGTTATCATATATTGCCTATAAAGTGTAAAATCAGATTCTGGTGTGAAAAAGATATAATACATGCTTTAATATTTTGGCAGCCTGCTTATGTAAAACAAATTGAGAAGGGCAAGGATTAAAAAGACTTTGTGAGTTGGTTTTATAAATATTATAAGGTGTACCTGAGCAATGTCTCTCAACCAGGGTCCCTGTACAGATTGCTAGGGGTTGCTTGAGCAATGAGCAATTTGTGCTTCCAATCTTTTTGGCTCTCTGTAAGCGTCACATTCTTACTATTGGCTAGCAATGTAAGAAGCAATGTAATTCTTTTCACTGCTCACCACACATGTACTATGAGCTCTGGATATTGTTATTATTGTCAGGGGTTTCATAGAACTGGTGATGTACATAATGGGGTCCCCATGTTAAAAAGGTTGACAAAAACTGCCTTACACTTACATACAAATCATAGCTTCCAACTGTGCTTGGGGTAACACTCCTTAGAAGACACAGAAAGCAATAAGAACTTAACAAAACAAACCCTTTCCTACTTAAAAAAAAAGACTTTTTATATTATCAACTTTATATTGGCATGTTATTTAGCACTGTACAATAAATGTTGTAGGGTATTAACTTGCATACCTAATAGGTACAAATGACCGGAGAGTCACACGTTGTTCAAGGAACCCCTAGCAACCTCTGGGGGAACCCTGGTGACCCATGGCAGCCTAGTTGAGAAACATTGATCTAAGATAAACTTTAATGTCTCCTGTACTATGTATACGCACAGTCTGCCTTTTTCTCCCAGCAACACATTCTAGCCAGGCCTAACAGTATTATTGATTGCTAGGAGACACGCGCTTTATAAATTATGTTCTTTAACAAGTTGCAGAAAAGGTTGGTTGGCAGTTTATGGAAGAGAACATCTTGGTCTCAGACCCTGGTATTCTGCTCCTAATAAAATAATCTCACCTCCTATTGTACAGGCAATTTAATATGTTTATTGCAGAGAAGGTGACACAGCTGCAAATCACAGTTGTGAGATTACAGTTTTGTCAGCTGCAATACCGTCTGCCATTACCCAAGACAACAATTAAAGTAGCAATACTTACAAAACGGCTGCATAAAAACAAAAAGCTAATTTAAATTGTGAGCTAAAGATGAATTAAAACATGACTTAAAACAATTTAGAGGTGATTGGTGAAAACCAATGAAAAGAGAATGAGGCACTGTGGAGTTTATGCTCTTTGCAAACATTCTGCTTTTGTCGCTTAGCGTGGAAATAAACTCATTGGTGGGGGTGAGCTTTTGTCATAATCAGCATGTATGCACAGCACACACCTACCACCTTGTACCCTCCAGTGTTGATGGATCCACAATCATGTAATTGCTGCATCATCTGCAGCCACCATCTCTGTTGCCAACTTTTGGGACCACATTGATCTTCTTTGGGAATTGGATGGCTATTGATGATGTAACTCCTTGTCTCTGGCATCTAGGTCTATTCTCGGCAGTTCAGGGAGTACAGCTGGGACTATACTGTGTGTAGCATTCAATATCCCCCCTCCATTTTGCACTGTAAACAAAACCAGGGGTCAAGGAAAAGTTTTTGGGAAATTTAGACTATTCATGTCTCTCCTTCCAAAAACCTTTTATTCTAAAGAGTTTACTTCTGCTTTGCAATCTCCATATAGCAAAAGCCTAAATCTGATTGGTTGTTATAAGTGACAATTCTAGTTATAGGCTTCTTTTCTTCACATTAATTTTCATTAATCAGCTTTCAAACCCCATGAAAACCAAGTGCCCAACCAAAGTAGGTCTATGATTTAAATTAACATACATCAATATATCATATTCAGTATTAGCAGGTTATATAATTTTGAGTTCAAAAGTATCTTTTTCACAATTAGCAGGAAGTTGACCCTACCTATGTAATAAACAAACGTTCCTTCTTAACATATAAAGTACAGTTACGGATTACACATACAAGCATTATTGGCCCATTTGCAGTGAGTCAACACACACAAATTAATGAGTGGTGTTTTGTATCTTGCGTTAGAGCAGACTATTCATTTTAAATGGGCTGTCAGTACACCACCATGCACATCTGTACTAAGTGGTGCACTTAGACTCGTGTATTGTAATGCCATTATTATTGAACAGCAGCTTACCGCAATACACATATACGCTAGCATTAAGGTGCGTGGTGGTAATGCAGTATTTTTTTTTTTACCCTAAGGAATTTTATAACATTCTATCAGTGAATGAAGACAATATTATGAGTTTAATTACCTTTTGGTTTCGTTTTTCCATGTTTTCTGTTTTAATTAAGCTATTATGCTTAGGTGGTGGGATGTATAACGCGCTAATGACCAAAACAGTTCTTTTATCAGTTCTGACATTAAATTATGCTGTTTCTCAGCTCTGCTCTCTGTTAAGTGACAGAATTATGCAAATATATATGATTTCCTCTTCACAGATAAAATAAGGATCTTTTAGCTCTGGTGCTGCTGTAAAAGATGGTAAGAACTAAAATGATTATGTTAATACCTCAACTGGATTAACCAGAGAAATAGCGCAACATTATAGGGAAACTATACTGGTTTTAGAGTTGTGTGTATATACTTATTCTTATTTTTTTACCAGTTTGCATAAAATTTCTCAAATAAACACATACATAAGCATGAGATCACAGATACAGCACCATTAAAGCGTACCTAAACTCAACAATTTTACTCTACATAAAAGGGTAAACAATTTATATGTAAGGTAAAATTTTTGTTTATTTTTTAAGTGCAACACTCCTTTTTTAGGTGCAACAAAGCCCCTTTAAGTGAATGTGAGTGCAGAGACTCCCAGGATACCTACATCACACATCCTCAAAGGCTCTGGAACTAAGGGGAAACAGGTGCCGATCTCGCGCATGCTTAGTGTGATTGGCTCTCTTTTTTTCCCCTTTGCTGTGGTCTACGTCACCTGACCTCGCAACTTGGCAGTGCGAGATCAGGTGACAAAGAAAGCAGACTGGAAGAGAAGACAGAAGATGGAGGAGGCGACATGGGACCAAATCAAGGGAAGGTCCAGCGCTATCAAGGGATCTGCAGGATTAAAGGTAAATGTGTTTTGTTTTTTTTTCAGTTTAGTTCTGCTTTAAATAATAGCTTTAAGCTATATTAACTTGCTAAGCTTTTTTTGCCTTTTTGTGATTAGAGTTACATAAAAGAATACATAAAAGTCAACTTTTTATAATCCTTTAAAGAACACAAAGAATAAATTCAAAATTCACAATTCACAGTATATTAATGTGGTGGTCAGTGGGAATAGGTTCTCATACATTCCTGGCCAAGGGTAAAAAAAAGCAAAAAGATCACTGTAATTTAAGTTGGTTGGAATCTTTTTTTGCATGGGGCTGCAGCTGTGGCATTTCATGGATGCAATAGTTGTAATTGTAGTTTGAAGATTTGCATTGTGGCCACAGCGGCAGGCACTTGCAAATATGGTTACCCAGGGTGTCGTGTTCCGCACCTTGGGTCAAAAGGAGCTAAGTGTTCTCTACTAAACATGTATATAAACCAGTAAACTGAAGATAAAATACACAATTATAAGGTTAATATGTCATGCATAGTATATATATTTTGAAAAATCATAAAATTAACATTTTTTTACAAATCTGCATCTTTAGCATTTACATTTTTGAAAATCATAAACTGTATAACTGCAAACCAGACAACCATTTTTGCAAACTATAACGATTTGTCATTGATTTTTTTTTGGTTACATATATCCTTTTTTTTGACAAGATACAATGCACAACAATTGGGTTCACTGGTATTATAAGCATACAATCCATTTAATAAATTGACACAACCAGTGCTTCTGGTGCAGTGATATATGTGTTGTCAGAGCAGTGTGATGGCTGCATTTGTCAGCAGGAGACACAATCTGGATCTAGAGGATCTGATACAAAATTATATAATTTATTTTTATATAGTGCTTTACAGTCCATAGTCTCGCTCAGAGGGACTCACAATCTATTGTCCCTATCATAGTTATATCTCATTAAGATGTCTAGGACCAATTTGTGGGGGAGCCAATTTACTTTACCATAAGACTTTTGCATTCTTATGTTGTAGGAAACCTACACAAACATGGAGAAAACATTTAAACACTGATATTGTTCTGGAGGACAATCAAAAATGGACAAGTTACTAGCTACTTAGTTACCATGTTGCCAAATTGTAAATATGTAAGTGATGGAAATAAAAAAGGCAAAGCCTATGGTTTAATGGGACAGGCAGGCGAACAGATACAGATGAAGATAAGGATGCAAGTTTGATTTACCTGCACCACACATACTATTCTGCAAATGGACACTCACCTCACCAAAACAGCTGACCTCACTGTAAACAACACTCTTAAGTATGCCAGTTCATTGAAAGATGGCATGTAATATTTTCTTTTAATAATCTATTTAAAATGAAAACTTGATAAAGTAACATAGTTAAATTTTGCATTTGCTTTCTAGTGTTGCTTTTTGTATTCAACTAAACTGCATAGTTTTTTTCTTGATCTTCCATTGTAGAATATTATCCAAAGACACAAAGCAGTTAGTTTTATAAATGATTTCCTATACCATGTAGACACTGCCTAGATTGGCTTCCTACTCAGCAAAGCAGTTTTTTTTCTCCTACCATGGCATGCCTTTTATTTAATTGTTACTGACTGCTGAGTGCATAATTTGATGTATACTCATACACCCTGTGTGAAAATTACATTGTTTGATGATTCACTCAGGTTCAGGTGGATAATGATGTTAATATGTCCTGACTAACCCCAACAATCGGAACAATACCTTCATTAAAATTGCCTAGATCCTATATGAAGCTGCTTGAAAACTTTGTGATTTTATTATATGCAACATTTCTATAGATAACTAGTTTTAAAATGTCATTGAAAATGTTTCTCTGTGATAATAAAAAAAGATTTATAATGGGAAGTAATCTGTCATTTTGCATTACAAGGAAATATATGATTTTACAGTCAATACTTTTCAGGAAACAACACTTAAAAAAATACTACAATTTATATTTCTAATCATCTAATCATTATATTGCCCTATTAGGTGTTATGCTATGTTTATGGTTCTTAATATAGTAAAGATTTGCTTGCTAGAATTGCACTGGAAATGTTTTCTTAGAAGACATTGTTCTCTGGGTCCTTGTAATATCTTATTCTTGATAGGCGGTGGGGGATGGGTGAATGGCGATAAGTCAGTCTTTTTGTTCTGAAGTGAGGCAGGACTCTCTGGGACAAAAAAACTGACAAATTGTTTCAAGATAACAATAAGAATTAGCCTTTCCTATGATTCCTTGTAATATCTGTATGATTAATAATGTGAAAATTCTTAAGTTAATTACTAAAATGTTTATGTATGGGAGGTCCCACAATGCACTTGTCTAGAATTTTAGAGAAATAGTGACTTGATTATTTATCTCCAAATTGCCTATGGTATAAAGGAACCATATCCTGTTCTAGGAACCAGACACTTAGTGGCCTAGTGAATGTCTTCTGCTGTAGTTCACTTAAGCGCAGCCCACAATCCCAGACGTTCATGGTTAACAATAGCAGTGGAATTATAAGGAATACCAACCCACCCGCAATCCCACCCATCCCACATCATTTTCTTTGTATCATAGGAAATGATGGTATGATGGAAATCATAGTGATGATGTCACAAGGGGCTTTAAAAGCCATTTTTGTAAAAGAACAGATAAGTATATTTACCAAAAAATGCTTAAGGGAATTTAAAATGCTTCAAATGGGGAAAATGAAATAAAACTTTGGAGGTCAGCTTTAAATGAACCTTCAATTTGGCCACCAAGTTGGATCATCAATATTATGCAATGAGGTCCTCATCGGCTGTATTCTTTTGCTTTACCAACTCTGCCCTTTTACTGTGCAATATTCTCTTCTAAATAAGCTTATAAACCCTTTGCTGTGAGAAGTTTTTGCTCCCATCATTATACAAGCTGAGTGCAGGTATTTATAATATCCAAAAATGAATGGAAATACTGCAGACTGTTCTATTTTAGAGCTAAGCTACACATATTCGCTGTGTGTATTGTAGACTACAGGAGTTGACCTATATGTATACATCATATTAATAGCTGATTCATCACTTTTGTTTCCCCTGCAGGTAAATGGATCCAGTAGAAAGAGAATCAAATGATTTTTGAATCGAGGCAATTATGTTCCTCAGACTGAACAAATCTGTGTTTATGAATATGAATATATTTAGCATGAGAATACAAACTAATTTTCCTATCACTACTGACCATCATAGGTTGATACAGATGGTTAAAATATGTACAAATACATGATGATAACAACACAATTTGCCCTATAATCTTATTAATTAATTATTATTAATCTGGTTCAGGTCTTCTAATCATTACACTCAAAAGCTGACAAACTGACGCCAATTTATTTTAAGATGCCTGTACATGCGCAAAACGCTCACTCAACAATCAAACCAGTGTTATGGAGGTCTTTTTTGATGACAATCTAAAGGTTTATGGCAGTCTAAAAGATTACACTAAGTAATACATTTTTTTTTCTTTTAGTTCTATACAAATTGCAAACACACTATCAAAAAAAGTTATATTTGTATGCCTGAAACCTCAATATGAAGAAAGGTTAAGCACTTTTTCTGCCCCAAAGCACTGTGGATTATTGGCACTAAATAATAACTAGCAATTTTATATCAAATGATTATGTAGTATGCTGAATGTGTACTGTTATTACCTAACCCTAAAATGCTAAATTAAATTGGGATAAAATTTGCTCAAAGTGCTAGTGACCTAGTTAGTGCATCATTGTGCTAAGGACATTTATAAACAGACCTGTGTTGTTAAAAAAAACTTGCTGTATATTGGGTACTTTATTTCAGATCCATTGATGTGATAACTGGGTTTCTGTGCTACTCTATGCTATGCAGGCATGGCTGATAGAAAAGGTTACCAGAATGCCTACTATAGCTTTTGAAAAACATCACAGCACACTGATTCGGTACTCCTATCAAGAGCCTGCAGTCCTAAGGCAAGCAGTGGAAGGAGTGCAAATAATAAAAAGTCTTGATGGGTTTATCACCAGATCAATCAATCAAGCATTCAGATCATCCTTCATAATGCCCACATTTCATGCTGAGCCAGAACTAAAATCCAATCAAGGAAAGGGGCAGGTCGGAGGCAATAAGGCTGGGGAGGAAAGGAAAGTGATACTGGATGTTCTCCAACCAGGTAATGATGTTGAACATGTGCAGGAAAATCAGCGTAAACAATTTCAGTACAAAACGAGAACGTGTACAACAAGACGTTCATCTTCTGCTTTATTGACCTTATGTGAACAACATTATCATACCCAGAAAAAAACATGTCCAGTTTATAAGTATTGGCATTAAATTATAAGTAGCCATTCTTTTGTCTTTTATTAATTGTCCCATCAATTATATTGTTGCACCATCAGTGCTAGTGTTATCTCACATCAGAGCTGTATTCATCTGCTGCACTCTATTATGTTGCAGAAGAAAACCTGACAGATGTTCTTCTCAAGTCATTGTGAGACCATATGTGGCAGAAAAAAGATCAATGACATTTGGTTCACACAGGGATTTTTTTGTAAAAGTAGAGGATCTGCCAACATATACTGCAAATAATAGGAACACTACATTTTCCTTCTGGAGGTCAGAATTCAGGATTCATAGCTTTCCTTACAACTAATAATTTTCTGTTAAGGTGATAATCAATAGGATTTCTTTCTAGCTTATTACAAGACACCGGGCTGACATAAGTATTAAGAATAAATACGGCTCAATAGAAGAAATTAAGAGGTATATTTGAAAAGGTTATTAGAGGTAATCAAGTTTTTCACTAGGATAAAGGAACAGATGTACCTACAGAGGTGGGTTGTGAAAGAATCTGCTATGGCTGTCTTTGGCTCAATGCAGAGCCCATCTGCCAACTGAACCATCTATAACTGCCAATAGCACAGTAAAAGAAACCTTCTCTATAGTAATTACACAGCAGTAACAGCAATTAAAACTGGTTGTGGATATGCTCTTTAGCACCCACCTATGCCCATTTAGTACCCATCCTACAATAGCAAGGCTTTAGCTGCATTTGTTGTTACAATCTCATCTAAAAACTCATTAAAAATTCAGACTGGTTCTCACTAACCCATGGGGTTACATACCTTACATTATGTGCATCTTCGATATTAGTATCTTAGGAAGGCCAAGGCCCTACTCTTTGAAGTGTATCTTCCCCAAATTTTATTTCATCACCTTTTCCAGCTCTGCCTTCCTAATAAAACAAAACTCAAGTATCTTGATTGTTGCAACCTCCAATTTCCTATTCCTAACATAGCATTAGGTTAGCCTTTCTGCTGGTACACCTAAAATGTGTTTTTTAAATACCCCAGGAGGTTTCAGAGCAGTGTTCTCGCAGGCAGCTGATCTCCTGCATGTATAGTAGAGGTGTTTGGGATATAAAATAATCAAACCAGAAACCAGTCAAATCAATGAAGAAATTTGACCAGATTTGGAGATTCCAAGCCTGAATTCATACCATATATTTTTAATAAGTCCCACTATACCTGTCCATGAAAGCCAGGCCAGCTATTGGTTAATGACAGCTGTCATCATCCGCAAGCCTACTATACCTGTCAATGACATTTATTACCAGGTATTCATATTAACCATATTCTACTTATTTGCAAGATAAGTACCATTTATACTCTTATTCCTATGCTTTTTGAAACATTGCATTCCTCATTTCTTCATGGTAATGATTTGAGATAAGCAAATAATATAGATTTTTTTTATGTACATTATTACTTTAAATCTGGCTCTAATGGCATTTATTGGTATTTCTATGCCTGGTATGATCCTAACTATACACAACTTGACACATACCTATGATTAGATACAATACTTCCTAACACTGAATAGTGCAGTCTTTTTATCCAAAGATAAACAGACTTTAAAACTATCAATCAAGCGAGCACAATGCCTTGCTTTTATTTCACTTGGTATGTTCACTGTTCTATTCAGAGAAGCACGACAAAGATATATCTGTGGCAAAGCATAACTATGCTTCCCTCTAATTGGAAAATAAAGCATATGTCTGTATGTGAGACAGATGTAATTTCAGGTTCACTGGAGAGCAGGGCTCAGGCTGTTTCATTTAAAAACAATGCGCTGCAGATATGAAAAACAACCTAAAGAGAACCTGTGAGGACAGAAATGTGGGAGCTGCCATTGTTCTCTTGTTTATAGGATGTAGGCTCTGGGCTGTCATCCTAATCCTACCTACAATACCCAACAAAACATTAACCAGGCAAGAACAAACAGTTAGCAACTAAAATCTGAAAAGTCTAAAATATGATGATATATAAGGTTAGAAAGTATTCCTCTGGCTGAAGCAACAGATATATTTTTGGTATTTCATATGTAAAGCATGCTTACTTTGTAGAAAGCTATTTAACATTATATATTGTTTTGAGGAAATATTTTTGTATTTTAAATTTGTTAAATACTTCCATATTATATAGTTATATATTTCATATTGGCTTATAACATGGTTGGATTGGGTATATGCATAACGGGCCTGATTTATTAAAGATCTCCAAAACTGGAGACGGTGGACTACTATATATATATATATATATATATATATATATATATACATATATATATAATATACTCATGGGTAAACCTGGGTGATCCAGCAAACCTTGAAGAGATCCAGTTTGTCAACTATTAGCAATCTATATTTAGCAATCCATTTCAGGTTTGCAAGATCACCCATGGTGGTCTAGTCCAGCGGTTGCCAACCAGTGGTCCGCGAGAAAATGTTGGGGGTTCGCGGCTCTAGTCAGTGCTCCCTCAAGCAGGATCAGGAGAAGGACCCCGCTGGGAGACGCACCGGCCAGAGCCGCGGACCAGGTCCCCCAAGCAGTTCCCAGGCTCAGGGAGGTGAGCAGGCTGTGTCTCTGCACACAACCCGCCCATTCACCAATTGCAGGCTGAGATCTGCGATGGGGGAGTGGGCAGGGTAATGTCATAATGACATCTTTCTAGGAGAGGTTTCTCCCCCTTTGAGTGACACCCAGCTTCCTGTGCATGCGCGGTCGGGTGCCGGTGATTTTAGTAGTCCGCGGAACCAAAAAGGTTGGCGACCATTGGTCTAGGCTATGTTTTCCAGTATTGGGAGCTTTAATATCAGACACATTGTGTATATTTTCATTTTGTTATTTAACCAATTATATTTATATTATATATATATATATATATATATATATATATATATATATATCTGATCCCTAAAAATAAAAGCTCATACCTCATCAATACAACAAGTGTCTGTTGGCATTCCAAGGCACTAGATGATGGAGTCATAGCTTTACAATTGACCATCTTTAAATGGGCACCGGTCCTGGTTTCTAGGATTATATGCTTCTTTTATCCTTTCTTTAAAGTAACCCTGATTAGACATTTATTAACGAGAAAGACCAAAAAGTGAGAACACATCACTAAAACACATTCACACAAAATTTGGACTTTTTTTGATTTATGTTGCCAATAATCTAGTTTTCATTATTATGTTGTCACATATTTTACTTTCTACATTAAATTATTCCACTAACAAGATTTCACCCACATTACTTGTTTATAGGGCTGCTAGTGAACCTTTAGCCTGTGTGTTATTCATATTTCTCTTTGAAACAGTTTCACAGATCAACAAGGATGGCCCAGAAGTTCATCAAACCATTCCTAATTGAATTCAACAGGCACATCTACATTCCTGTTCACTTACTTCATTTCCAGGCTTTACAATGGTTTTCTCACAGTGAAATCATCATATTTTGCTGCACTTACAGTTTTTTTTATAAGAATTAACACTCTCAATATTTCCCATGTTGTAGAGTTAGAATCTGGAATTAAAATTGGCTTAACATGGATTTTAATGTTGCCTTCTACCACATATTTGAAGGCAAACTTTGTATTTATTTTTCTTTTTTTTTTAGAGAAGGCATGGATGGTTAAATGCTCTAATTTCATATCATTTCCCAAAGACACAAGAATTAAGTGAAAGGTAACAGGGTTTTATTTGGAGTACAAGCCACATGGATGGGTGTGGGGCCTTTCTACACAGGCATGACAAACCCCGTGTCCAGTTACCGTCCCACGGCATACCTATATTAACGCAGAGCGTGTCCAGGAAAAATAATACAAGCCTGTCTATTGAATGTACAAAGATGGAGCAGCACAGTGATTGACATATTTCTGCTCTCTCCAGGTGACTTCAAGTGCAGCTCTTCCCTTGCCCGGGCCCTGTTCAACTGGAAACTACATGACAGCAAGAACAAATCAAAATCTTACACACTCCGTTCTTGCATTTTTATATTTACTTATATAGTGGAGCTCAGTCTTAAAGTTATTCCATCAGAAATTTCAGATTCATTCATTTAGTTGGATTTGTAAAATAATCCATAATTATGGGAGCAATAAAAATATAAGCCCTATGACATATCGTGGGCTTAGTACATTGGGGTTTAGGTTTCTCGTTCTGGGTAATATGCACCCAACATGTCCTAAGTTATGAGATCTTAATACACAGAAGAATCCACAACGGGATTTGCATCCACTTATTTCCAAATGTCTGGCAGAATGTTGTAGAAGGTCATCAAGAGCATGAAATTACCAAACTGCATTTGATATACCAAAAGCAAATGGAACAAATAAGATCAGAGAATTTACATACCCCATGGCAAATAATATCCTAGGGATACGTACTATGCATAAGTAATTTAACTGGTAAAAAAAGAATACAGTCAAGCCAGCCACGCTAAGCAGCCATGATAAAGAACACTGTAACAGTATACATTAGAGATAACCACTGTATTCGGCTAGATACTAAACATGGATTTTTTTTGCACTACATGGAAACCATGTATCAGAATTATCTAACCATTTAAAATGTGACCGAAATCATTTTAGCACATTCACAGCTACTAAAAGATAATTGTGCATCAACCTAGCAGATTGTTCTTTCATGTAAATATGAAAACAATGTTGGAAAGCTATGGCAGAAACCGGATATACCTTAAGGACTGAAGGAAAAGATTATACGGCATGCTAACATTACATCGAGTGCAGCTGGTCAATTTACTAAGGCGCAGTGTAATAATTACTAGTTAGGTAATTTTGCGTCACTTCATCAAGCTTATTCAGTTCAGCAACAAAAAGTACATTGTTGTAAGGCAGTAAGTCATAGCCAATGCCCATATTGTGTTTGAGATAAACCTCAATCTGACTAAATGTTATGGGTTACTAAACTGTGCACATTATCAATGTTCCCTGCACTTCTTTACTGCATAAATGTGTTCCATATTTTAATATTTAATACCCTTCTAAACTAAACACAAGGCATCCAGTTGCAGACAGGGAACACAGCCCAAAACGGTCTTATATTCTTAATCCAGGCAGAGTTGTCCCCTAGCATCCCTCCCCCACCGTTGTCCTATGTTGGAACACAAGGCCCTGAACCCAGCAGTGTACAGTCTACATATACAATGGGATGAATGTATGACGATATGCTATACCCATCCAAAATGTGCTATTTCACATTAAATAGTATTGGTCCACTGAATGGTTTGCCTATTACCAGTATCTGCCCTTTGAATATGTTGGTATTAGAAAAAAAGATTTGAGACATATGTAGACATTCAGACAGCAGAAGAACATTGCAATTTGCACCTTTACATAGGACTCATTGATGTTTACACTGCTCACTTCAAAGTGTTTGGCAAGGTAAATGTCTACACTGAGCTAGTTGTAAAGGTACACAGCAGGTAGCATTTCCATTTGCTGGTGGTTACCCTTGACAAATGTCAGCCAATAATAATACTGTCCACTGTGTACCTTAACAATGAGCTTACAGTTGATGTTTAAGGCAAGGTTCAGCACATTTAGAACATTCACCAAATCTGTAACAAATCCAGCTTGGGCAGATTTGTTTACGGCTATTTATAAAACGCAGTAATCTGATTCAACTAATTGTAATTCTGCTATGGCTAACATGCATTTTAATGTATTTCATTGTTGGATTAACAATATTTTACTGGGTAAAACCACTTATATTGGTGACTAAAAAAATGTTTTGTTTAGAGATCAAGGTAGTAAAAAAAATAAAAAAAAAAAAAAAAATAATTTTAGAACAAGTTTTGGAATCAAATTATAAATACATAACATAAAAGCATTTCGCACCACATACGATTGTAAAGTGTTTGATACTTAAATTGATTTTTTGGAAATACAATAAGCTCTGCTAGATATGCCTGAGGCATCCAGTTAACACTTCAGTTTGACATAGTCTTTGTCTAATGCAAAATCAAAGCCTGAGGAGTAAATCTCATTGTGTGTAAAAAGCCTAGATGCCATGCCTGGCAGGAGTGTATATATATCAATGTCA
The DNA here is from genome assembly GCF_032062135.1 of Pyxicephalus adspersus. NCBI lineage: Eukaryota > Metazoa > Chordata > Amphibia > Anura > Pyxicephalidae > Pyxicephalus > Pyxicephalus adspersus. Next base: position 96,678,368 of record NC_092862.1, read on the forward strand.
CCTAGATGGCAAAGAACCTGGAGGGTTTGCTCAGATTTGTGTTAAATGTTAGGCACCAGGCAGGACAGTTAAAGTTATGCACTGAGAGTATATGTAGGTAGGAGCCAAGGACTTAGAGAAAGGAAACAAGAATGGTGGGCCAGGCATCAAGTAATGCCGGTTATAGTTAGGGACTAGGCAGGAGGGTTAAGCATAGGCATTAAGCAGGTAGTTTAGGGTTAGGTGGTAAGTAGGAATGAGTTGGAGAAATTAACCAATAATGGTGGCATTAAGAAGGGAGGGTTAAGATTAGGGACTAAGCATGAAGGTTTATCTTAGGCATTAGGTAGGTAGGTTAGGTGGTAAGTAGGAAGAAGTTTGAGAAATTAACCAATAATGGTGGCATTAAGGAGGGAGGGTTAGGTTTAGGGACTAAGCAGGAGGGTTAAGCTTAGGCATTAGGTAGGTAGGTTAGGTGGTAAGTAGGAAGCAGTTAGAGAAATTAACCAATAATGGTGGCATTAAGGAGGAAGGGTTAGGTTTAGGGACTAAGCAGGAAGGTTAAGCTTAGGCAGGTAAGTTAGGTGGTATATAGGAACGAGAGAAATTATACAATAATTGTGGGTTAGGCATTAAGGAGGGAGGGTTAGAATTAGGGACTAGGCAGGAGGGTTAAGTTTAACCATCAAGTAGGAGGGAGCTTGAGAAAGGTACCAAGAATGGTGGACTAGGCATCAAACTAGGTGGATTAGGCATTAGGCAGAACTGTTAAGCTTAGACATTAAGCAGGTAGGTTGGCGTATGGGGGCAAAAATTAGGGTGTTGGAGAAAGAAGCCAGGAATGTTGGGCTAGGCATAAAGAAATGAGTTAGAGTCGGGCACTAGGCAGGAGGGTTAGGCTTAGGCATTAGTAAGGTAGGTTAGGGTAAGGTGGCAAGAAGGAAAGGGTTACAGAAAGGAGCCAAGAATGGTGAGCTAGGCATCATGCAAGAAGAGTTAGGGTTGGGCACTAGGCAGGAAGTGTAAGCTTAGGTGTTAGGTAGGTAGGGTTTAGTGGCACTTGTGAAGAGGGTTAGAGAATGAACCACCAAAAGGCACCAAGCTAGGGGTTAAGATCAGAAGGTTGAAGGCAGCACAATCTGGTACAGTGGGCTACGTGGGCTATTTAATAAAGCTCTCCAAGGCTGGAGAGGATGCACTTTCATCAGTGAAGCTGGGTGGTTCAGCAAACCTGGAATGGATTTCTTAAAAGTCATTCGCTATTTGTTAGCAAATGTTTTGAATCCTGGACCAGATCCATTCCAGGTTTGCTGGGTCACCCAGCTTTACTGATGAAGTGAATCCTCTCCAGCCTTTGGAGAGTTTTAATAAATCAGGCCCAGTGTTTCTCAACTTTTTTAACATTAAAGAACACTCTTCAGGGAACCCCCGCTATAAAATTACTATATACACAGCTCAAAGAACCCTGGTTGAGATACACTGATCTAATGGGACACCTGAACAACCACAGCATGCAGAATGTTTGTGAATGATTAATATGACTTGTGAAAAGGTCAGACAGTAGTAAAGTGTGATCACTGAAAAGGTTAACTAGAATGCAATCCTCTTACTGCATTGAAATGTGCATGTGTGGGGGTGGAGACAAGTGACAGCAGATTGTTTATTCTCCTCAACAAATCACAATGACAGATGTAATCTTTCTACAGCAGTACTCAGCCCATTGTGCTGCCATTTGGCCTAAATTTCTTTCTAGTCAACTCTTCAGAGGACAAAAAGGGGGATTTCACTACAGTGATGCCACTATAATAAAGGATTATATTTACTTACAGTAGATCTTCAGAGCAATGCTAGATACCAGTATTATTTCACGTGCGGGTGCAGATTTATACAGATGACACCTTCATAAAACAGTTGACAAATATATACAGTATCACATCAAACTTCTCTATATTATACCAGATCTAGACAGGAGAACCTGAGATTGTAGTTTACAGCAGAATTTATCTAATCCCAGCAAAAACACCTTACCAAAATGTTATAAAAAGTTCAGCACAGGTTTCAAGTAGCATAAACACAAATGATTTAGTAAATAAATATTTATATTTAGAGTTAAAATATATAGAGATACATAACAAAATTTAAAAATAAATAAAAATAATAAAATAAATGCATAAAAATTATAATATAAAATACCTAACCTTTTATGCACATAATAACTGAAATAAAATATACTTGTTTAAACTACACATGACCTTGACATACAATGCCATATATTAAAAGGTAATATAATATCACTTAAAAGTTTTCAGTAGTCATTTTTATTATTTTTTGAAGTGAGATATAACTGAAAAAGGTAATAAAGTAACAAAAATATTTAAATAAACTCATATTTAAATATTTTTATTTAATAATTAATGACTTACATTTTTAATTATAGTAAAAAAAAATAATGATGTGCTGAAGATTTGATATTAAACATTTAGATGTGGTTGGCGGGTGTTATGGTCAGTACATAGCCCATGTCAATGCACTGGATGTACAGCTATGCAGCCTTGCAGCATCTCGACCTTGTGCTGCTGTTCCTCCACCATGCACTCCCTCCCACCATTCCTAGTAGTTTCTATTTGTGCAGCCTTGCAATAGCTTTCTCTGCATTGTATGTAACCCTTAGGCTGCTGAACAGATCCACACACACACCTTCATCATGAATCCATTGACACCAGGAAGATTGCAAGCTGTCAACTGTACCATGATCAATGCATGCAAGAGGTCACACACATGTTCACAAATCCCCAGTACAACATGTAAATGCAATGATACATAAGCACTAGTAATTGTCATTTAATCAGAGGGCCTTTCAATGCAATGCACACTAGTATCATCCTTCTCTGCATTTCTGTAGGGTAGTGCACATCCTCTGCATCCCCCATCACTCATACAGATGAACAAGCATGGAGGTGTTAGGTATCTCTTACCTTTTCCTGAGCCCTGCTCAACCTTTTTTGGACATTCTTTGCAAAGACGCCTGTTTTCATATCAGCCATGGCTGCTGGTCCAGGGAGGCAAGTGAGAGGGATCAGATGGAGCCTGGAGGCTGAGAGAGAATGAGAAGGGAGGGGAGGGGAAGAGGAGGAGTTCCAGCACCAGGAGAGGAAAAGACACTGATGGGGGATAGTATAATGAGAGAAACAAGACAATTAGGAGGAAGACAGAGAATGGACAATTAACTGAAGAACAAACATACATTGTATTGCTTCCTAAAGTAAAATGCTGGGGCTTTATGACTATTGCTGCATTCAGAAGAAACATCTGATAAATTGGATCTAATAAAAATAAACAACCTGTGAATGTATATGTGTGTTTATATGGTATTGTACTGTGGTACCTGTAAAGGGTTATCCAGATGAGCCATGTTAGTGTGCATTGGATGGGGATCTGCTGCTGTCCATGGTGCTGAACTGGCTGATTGAGGAATCCCAATGTAGTCTGTTCCTCCCCAATTAGTATTCAGCAAGAAGAGTCCTATCTAGTAGGCTGCCTCTAGATTCCTAATGAAATGTGCTAATGAAATTACTGGTATAGATCCACCACTTGGCAATGTGCACCACCGGGATGGGCTGAAATTGCTTCTTAATGCATGGGCTTTCATTATTGCTAGATAGTTTTACCTGATACCATTTATTATGGTTTGTGTGTAGTAAACACTCTGGATGTAAATGACTATTTATTTACAAATGTGATATGTACTCTGGACAAGAGGTTTTGATACTATCTTGGAATCATTGTAATCTAGTAATGTAATCTAGTGTGCAAATTATATATTGGTGGCTCATGTGTATTAAAATCCCCAGCAGAGCTCAGATCCTGGTGAACCAGCACTAGACATCACCTTCACATTCTAATGATTTATGACTTATGTGCCAAGATCTAGAAGGGGTTACAGAGAGGAGGATTATAATACTCTGTGGAACTACAAGTACCATAATGTATGATTGTTCCACAAATTCTGTAGATCTCTTTATATTTTTGCATTTGTCATTCCATTGTATACCAAAGTATACATCAAGGTATAAATTTACACTTACAAATGTCAGGGTGTAAGCAGAATACCAGAAACAAGTGTAAAATGTGACATTTTCTAAGACTAGTGAATGCTTGCAACAGACTTTGAGGGGAGGTAAAGAATCGACCACAAGTCAGTTTAAGCATGTTTGGAATGAACCTTCTGAAAATAGAAAGGAAAATTATGAAAGTATAGGTGCCATTTTTTGGAAAAATATATATTCTTTTTTTTTTATGTACAGGGGCCTTCAGGGGCAAAGAAAGTTCTGATAGATGGGAAGGTTGCAGTGGGGTTAGTGCTTCCTTACGCCCCAGAACCTTGCCTGTGGCCACTCATAGAGAATGAATGGGAGTAGCCACAACTGTCTGCTTTAGCATCTCTGTTTTCTGCTCCATGCTACTTGAATGGAGGTGAAAATGCTGACTTATTGTCTAATAAATAAACTGAATGTTAATTGGTAGAGATGGTTTTAGACAAAATAGGGCTCTGAGCTAATATGAAGTGGGAGCCTCAAATGCATAGCATCACCCTGCACCCGTGACATATTTTAAATATCTCCAGAAAAGGTGAAGTAGAAAGCTGTGCTAATGAAAGAGGAAGTCTCTTTACTAAACCAGGACATAAAGGTGTTATCTGCTTGAATGTGCAATATGACAGAATTGCATACATCACAAGACTGGCTGTATAGAATTACAAATCTTGTAACAGGTAGAACAACATATATATATATGTTTAGATATATATACAGAATATATATATATGTTTAGATATATATACATAATATATATTATATATGTTTAGATATATATACAGAATATATATATATATATATATATATATGTTTAGAATATATATATATTCATTATATATATATATATATAAACGTTGATATGGTAATATTGGGAAATATTGTGTAAAATTGTTGTACAATTGTGAAGTTTACCATTTATTAACAAACATTCAATAAAGCACACAATGCCATCAGGGGACTGGCCACAATCACATCAATGCAGCTCACATCAGCCTTGTCTGCTGTAAATTCGGATCCATAAAGACAAAAACAGAAGAATGCATATGAAATAAAAATGCTGGAAGGCTTTTATTGAGGCTTTACAGGCTTGCATAGTGACAAAAGCCCAGGTGCTTTTCCTGCAGCAGAATATGTTATATTTGTGTGTGCCATAGCTAGAACATTGATAACAACTGAGACACAAAATATATTTTCAACATACCATCATATTCTAAATAAAAGCCTCCCTTTACTTTCATTGCATATGCATTTTTTTTTATTAAAAAGGTGCATTGCCCATACATTCCATATAAGATACATTCCATATAAGAAAAATACATTATTGATATAGAAGAAATTATTAGAACAGTGAGCATCCATCACAGTCAGGCAGACATGAAGCCATTGCCTATTTATTAGTCACATCTGTACTTAAAATTCTTTCTTCATCTAGGTCAAACGTCTTCACTTGGTAATGTACTTTTTACACTAAACTACCTAGTGTAAATCTATACTCAAATTTTTAGATTTATGTTTGATAAAACTGGACTGGAATACAACTTTTGTTGGGTTGCACAGGTTCCTAACAATTCTGGGGATGAACACTAATTCAGACCACTCATAATGAATAAATCTATAAACTTTACACGTACAATATATATTCCATGGCAGCTCGGATGACATCCAAACTTTTGAAATAAAATGTTTACACATACATCCAAGAAACAGGACTTTTAAGGCATTTTCTAAAACAAAAGAAAACTTTTAATTACACATTTAAAAAGATAAAACATAAAAACAGACCTATCTAGTAGTGTTTCAAATACATCGATTGCATCACTAGTACATAGTCTTATATACATATAGCATTCTCACATAGTCTCATAACAGTACAACAGTTTTAACACGTTTCGTGGCTATATCCGCTTCTTCAGGAAACAATGTTTTGAGACCTATGATATAACAAATGTATAACAAAGGTATAGTCAAAAATACTTAAGAAAGCTTACCAAAAAGCCAAATTTTTATCCCGTATACAAGCCTTATTTAGAAATTGAGATAATAAAACAGAAAAGAGAGTCAATACAATCACTAGGTACTCTAAAAATCACACTAGCCTTAGGGCTATCGTTGAAAAGTTTTGGCCTCTCTTAAAAGCGGATCCTGATATCAGCAAACACATCCCTGATTACCTGCAGATTACCTGTAGGAAATTGCCATCCTTGAAAGTCATTTCAAAATCAAAGACTGTAAGGTATTAGATAGGAAAGATGTGAGTACATTCCCATGTACAAACTGCAATCAATGCAAATAGATATACCTGGAAAAAGATCCCTTTAAGATACCCATCAAATACACTCCCTGTCTCTGTTTGAATTGCGAATCGATGGGTGGTATTTATTTAGCTTTCTGCAGCAGTGGCAAGTTCTACATTGGAAAGACTAAGAGAAATTCTAGAAAAACAATATACGAACATGTATATAATGTCACCAGCGGTAAAATTATTACACCACTGAGTTTCCATATGGGTTCATGCCACAACTATAATGCTAATGAACCCAAATTCATCACCCTCAACCAAGTATACCCTAATGAGAGGGGTGGTCATTTTGACAACGAACTTTTAAAATAAGAAACAAAATGGTACTTTCAAATGAAGGCCACGGATTATCCAGGACTTAATTAAATCATCAGCTTTAAACCCTTTTTAGAATAATAACAAGGGGGTTGTGACCAAAAAGATTTGAAATAGACAGCATTTTTTTTTAGTTTGAAGTTAATTGTATAAAATGTAAATAAGTTTTCGATATATTTGTATGATGTGCTATATTTGTGGTAGACATAGGTTTAGACATACAGTGTTTTTAGAGTTTTTGGCATGGCCACTGCAGAAGTGTGGGTGTGCCAGTTGGATATTGTATATTAGATATTGGGGGTTAATCATATGAAATTATTTGGGCTTGATGAGTTTTTATATACGTAGCTTTGCTAGTATCATTGTCACTATTGTAGTGCATGAGAGTTTATATACATGATTTCCTTTTTACTAGAAAGTCAAACACAGTTTCAACTGGACCAGATATAATGCAAAATATTTATTAGGTGCACCTGCTTTCAACCTTCATTCTACCCTGGGAGCTGTGTCTGGCCCTGCTGCCTGCCCCCCTTCTGTGAACTCACAGAATACACTCACAAAAATATAAACTGTGATCCATTTGTTATATCATAGGTCTCAAAACATTGTTTCCTGAAGAAGCAATATAGCTGCGCAATTCGTCGAATCTGTTGTACTGTTATGAGACTATGTGAGAATGCTAAATGTATAGTAGAATATGTCCTGATGATGCATTCTATGTATTTGATACATTACTAGATAGGTCTGTTTTTATGTTTTATCTTGTTAAATGTAAAAATAAAAGTTTTATTTTAGAAAATGCCTTAAAAGTCCCATTTCTTGGATGTATAATGTAAAGACTGTCTATGATAAACGTAAACTGACATTTTTATAGCAAACTCCATCACTAGGGATAAACAGGCAGTGAGTTCATGGTTCTATGAGTGTTATGGTCCTGATCCTCCCTATGTAAGACCCAAAGTCATCCACTTGTGGGATCTGTGGCTTACATAAATGTGCAGGAAATGCTAAACAGCTGGTTGAGAGTCCCAGAAGTAGATCACATTAAGATTTGTGTGTGTTAGAATGGAGTACTACACTCTAACACTCTACAGTCTAATTCCCACTGTCCCTATACACAACCACACATCTCGCAGAGCTCTATATAACTTATAATCAAGTCAGCTAATGAGTGACCAATGAGTGTCTATACACCATATATATAAATATACAACGTCTTAAAGAGATGGTTTACAATTGATTGACAATTGTAGATTTGACTATTCTCCTTATTTTGCACTTTCAGGGGCTATATCACATGTTGCATTTTCTGAGCAAGACAATTTGCTGATTTGATTATTGTGTATATCATTATGTAATTGTATTATGTTATTGTTTTAATGATAGCTGATAAGTGTAGTGGTTTTAACAAGGCGTTTGTCTCACCCCATAAAAAAAGTAAATGTTTCTTTCCATTGATAGTCAAATCTACAATTGTAAACTGTCTCTTTAGAAAATTGTGTATTTACACTTATTGGTCAGTCATTAAGTACACCAGTTCAACTGCTTGTTAAGGATGATATCTAATCAGCCAATCACTTTTAACAAACTTAAAGCATTTAGGCGTTTATCAAAATTGGGCAGAGAGGTGATTTATTTGACTTTGAATGTGGTATGGTGTCACAATTTAGGAACAAGCCTGGAGTCCCAAAGCTTTAGCAATAAGCAAATCTGAAATGATAAACATATTGAATTTGGTACATAAGTAGGTGTAACAATGCAGAAGCAAGACAGGCGTAGTCAGGAGAAAAGCCAAAGTTGGTAGCCAAGTAGATCAGCTTAGAGGCAGCGTGCAAAAAAGAGTCCTCAGTAATTCTGTAGCCAAAGGTCGGTACCCAAGCTAGTAGGACAGAAAGCAATGCATCAGAAGTAGCAAAGGGAAGACACTGGCAATAATCAGGCAAGAAATACAGGGCAAGGCCTAAATAGGAAGTCAAGGGGAGAAACAGGGAGTTCAGAGTTCAGCACAACACGGGGTATCAGAGAAGGTTGACTTTGAAATTAGGCATGGAGCTATCCAGCACTTCAGGTTCTGAAAAGCTATTGCCAGACACAAAAGTAGCCCTGGGTTCAGGTCTGGATTCTGACACATAATGGTTGGTGCCAGGCAAGCTGGTCTGATGATTTCAGAAACTGCGTATCTGCTGGGATTTTCATGCAAAATTATATCTTGGGTTTAAAAATGAAATCCAGAATGCAACAGTTCTTTGGGCGGAAAAGCCTTGTTGATGCCAGAAGTCAGAGGAGAATGACCAAATTGGTTCAAGGTGATATAAAAGCATCAGTGATTAAAAAAAAGACTTGATATGACCAAGCAATGCAGTAGAGCAACTCTTAACACACCACACATTGAACATTGAAGCAGATGGGCTACAATAGATGCCATTCTTGTTAAGAACTGGCAGCTGGGGCTACTATTTGGAAAAGATTATCAAAATTTGACAATAGAAAATTGGAAAAACATTGTCTGCTCTGTTGAGTACTAATTTCTGCTGCAACTATTTAAATAGTTTGGTCAGAATTTGGAGTCAACCAAAAAAGAATGGATCCATTCTACCTTGTCTCAGTGTACAGGCTTGTGGTGGTGTACTGGTGTAGGGAATATTTTCTTGGCACACATTGGGCCCCTTAGTACCAAGTGAGCATTGTTTATATACCACAACCTATCATAGAATTGTTGCCATGCCCATCATTTTGTGACAACTGTATCTATATACTAATGGCTACTTCTAGCAGATAAATGTGTCATGTCACAAAACAAATCATTCCGTGGTGAATGGTAGGTTTATGGTACTCATATGGCCTCCACAGTCACCATATCTGAATCCAATAGAGCACTTCGAGGATATGATGGATTGGCGGACGTGCATCATGGGTGAGCCTCCAACAAATCTGCAGAAACTGTGTATAATGCTATAATGTCAATGTGAACCAAACTCCATAAGAAATGTTTCCAGTACCTTGTGGAATCTAAACCACAAATAATTAAGGCAGTTCAAAGAGATATCTAAAATGCTTTCCCCCAATAGACCTTCATTATCTATATGACTCCAGGTAAACAGCATCAGAGGAGGAGGAGGTTCTAGGTGAGAGTTGGCTGAACTAGAATATTAGTTTTGACTAGCTTTTCTTGCTTTCAGTTTGGGCTTGCAAAATAATTGATAATTGATTAGTGAGTCTGCAGACTACAGCAATGGTTTATTAGAGAATTAAGGTTTAGATGGAAAGAGTCAGGCAGAAGATCAGAAGACAGAAGAACTGGTAAAAATCTGCAGATCACACCTCCCTTTTACACAATACAAATGAGTAAATACTGTGTTGTAAAATGGAGTTTACCTTACAAATCTGTTTTGCACTCTTAACATTCACATTTCTTTATGCAAAGCTTTGGTATCACAGCTGATAATATCAGCTTTTCCAAGATAAGATGCTGCATATTCTTGTTTGTCTCAATGGCTTGAAAAGAATGCTCTATATTTAGAACAAATCATAATTCTAGCTAAATCTTAGCTGATAATAATAATTTCAGCTTGGTCATTACACTGAGACAAATTGACAGCATGTACAATGATCAGTAATTGCTAATTAACACCATTTTAATATGAATTGCTTCAGTGAATATGCAAATATGGAGGCTTTTCATGATTAGCTTATTCACATACTGTGTAAGAATGTTCACAGTGTCTATGATATACTTACATGAGGGTGCAATATATAGCCTATAATTTAATAATAGATGTGTTTTACAGTTACATTGTGTTCCAGTGATTTCGGTAGATTCTAATGACATGGTAGATCTCTTACTGAATTCATATTTTGATTTAATTCTTTTGTGAGATATGATTATGTGTCACCGAGTCTTGAGCTTCTAATTGAAATAATTGATCTTAAATGTTCACATTTCTCTTCCATAGATATGTAACTCTGTTCATATAAGATTATACATGAGCTATTTTTGCAAATATTACATTTTGATTTGCTGTGACATTTTACAACCTCTATTTTATTGTCTATAAAAAGATTGAGCGTTATTTTATTTGCAAACAATCTGCTAGAATATTTCAAAACACTTGAATAGTACTAAGTAAAGCATGTGCATATACATATCATTACAGATTCCTATTTATAACCTCCAGGCATATATGAAAGACGCACATACAGTCGTGTCATCAGTAATACAATATTGAATACTTGAATTTGATTTGGTATTAACCCTTTTCGTTGTACAAAAGATGACAGAGAAAGGGAGGAAGAGAAGGAGCTTGTGTGCTACAGTGCAATTAGCATATTGAAGGAATGGGAGAGCAGAGTGCGCTGCTTCTCCTTTTACTATACAATCAAATAGCAGGAGTGGGAAGGGGACCTATAAGTGTAAGTGAAACGGCAGCAGAATAAGAGCACATCCCTTCCCCTAAATCATATGAAAGGTAGAGCAGCTCTGATATACTATATGTATTTGATCTGTGTATATGAACCTCCTGACAATAAATTCTCTGATTTCCTTGGAGTATCCGCCTGGTGAACTGACTTCTATCTTGACCTTGTGACCACTCTCTGATCCCTCTGGGTTATCTGCTCAGTTCTCTTCTTGTGTTTGGCCTCATGACCTATACTCACTTTTCTGAACTCTTGGAATCCTCCTATTCCCCATACCTTTCCTGGCCCTTCCTGCCTAAGGGTTTCCCAAGGCACCTGCCAATCCTTCCCCTTCCCCAGGATCAGTACCTGGGCAAAACATTGTCTTTTAACCAGGTACTTTACAGAATCTCTCAGGAACCTTGCTGGTAAGATCATGGCAGTCTTGTCCATTCATACCTGCAATGGCCATTATCAGATCAGATGTATTTTATATTTTGCAGGTTTGAGCAAACGAGGCACTGAAACAGGCCAAGGTAGACAGGAAAAAACTTCCCACTGGAAGGGGGCATTATGGAAAATCTTACTGCTAAAGTATCACTTCTTGTAAGGTATAATTATTTTCTAATACTATTCAACAAAGTTTTAGGAAACAGCAGGTACAAAAAGCCTTTTCATTTACATACATTTTTAAGTTTTCGTTAAAAATATTAACAGTAATCATAGCCGTCTTGAAGCTATGCCTTGTTCTGGCAGATGCCACTTATCCAGTGTTTCTGAAGCCAAGTCATCCAAATTCAGCAGGGCATTGAATAGAGTTGAATGAAATTCTAATAGGTGTTTGGGTCATCTGATGTGGTTGATATAGGCACTAATTAATTAAATTCAAAAGGAGTTCCCGAAAAAAAAGTGTCATTCATTGCTCTAGCTTTGCTGACATAGGAAGTAAAAAATGGAAAAAATCATGTTATAGGAGCAACTGCTACAGAGTGTAGATATACTAAACAAAAACCAAAATGATGTGGATACGTGTACAGTGCATAGACTAAACACATGAGAAATTTAAATGATTTAAAATGTATTTACAATTATTTTTTAGGAATAGCCAATCCTATATTTATGGCAAGGACTTCAGCATATGTTCCACCAATTGTTCTGTATCCTACCACCCACATTTTCAACTTCTTTGGCCATAAATAATATGCATTTCAGACACTGTGCTGTATTTCTGATTCCCTTACAATTCTCCAGGTTGTACAAAAGCAGACACGCTGAGAGGAGCTTGAAGGCCACTAATATGTGAGGACCATACAACAAAACAATAACATGACACCTGTCCAGTCAATGCAAAACTAGCAAGGACGTTGCTCAATTAGAAAGGTAATTTACAAAGTATGACATTTTGTGCAGCTTCTCTGTATAATACAATCCTACTTAACCTGTTCTTTGCAAGTGATTGATTATACTATTTTGGTATCTTCTGGAACTGCAATGAAGCTCAGCAGCAGTGGCCACTCAGGAAATTGGGCTATAGGGGACATTCCCTTAAAAGTATAGCACATAAATACTGGGTACATTAGAACATTTGCTGTCTCTAGCCTAAGGCAAGTGTTAAGCCCTTGGGGGACATCACCTGTCCCTTTTTGCCATAATAGGATCTGCTTAATCGCAGTGCTTTATTTTTAAGGTTTAGTTCTGCTTTAATAATTAAAGGTGCGGCTGGATGCAGACTATGAGAACGTTTTTTAATGCCACACACATTGCTACTCTTTTTTTGGTACACTTCATAAGGTGGACCTTTGATGCAGGATGCCTTGCCAGCCCCAATGTTGCCCCTAAAAAAAACACACCCTGGCTACAGCAGGTGATGTCAGTGTTGTGACCTTGGGCATGAAATTCTGTAGTTCTCACATAATTTTGTCTCCATGTTGTAGCTGTGATATCACCCACTCCTCTTAGATCTTATGTTTGGGAGATTCCTTACATTTGAGGGCAGCAAGCAACCAACATATATGTATCCACTTTACTTATATGTGCTGCAGCAAGTTGTGCTGCTCCAAAGCACATAGGAAAACCATTATTTTTAGCACAATTCGGCAGAGTGTTAGTGTGAACTGAAAACAGGGCAATCTTCGTTGACAAACACAGCTACTATTGCTATATATTGTGACATCCTAGACATCCAGAATAATTAGGTTGCAAATAAAAATACATGGGATTTTGGCATTATTAGCTTAGCAGCTCTTCTGGACACCCTCACAACATATCTGGTCATATACATTTCCTCAGTCTTCCATATTGATTCTCAGCTCAATATGGAGCACAGTGGGAAAGGTTTACATTGCATCAGGGAACTTGAGCTCTCTATTCTCCATTTCATATCTACCCCCAGTGATTGTGGGAAAGCAGAAACAAAAATAAACATGTATGCATATGTAGATGTCAGTAAGATGCAAATGGATATTATAATCGTCTGGTTTTATTTTCCTAAAAAGATTTGTAGGTTTTACAATCTGTGCATGATAAAAAAAAAAAATAGTGAATCTGTAAACTGAATACTATTTCTGATAAACTAGATCAATGTTTTGTATCAAACCAATTTATTTATTATAGGTAATAGGTATTTAACATTCACTGCTTTATTTGATATGGTCTAATATAAATCAGTGTTGCTTTACACAAACAATATCCATCTGCCATTGTCTAATCTTTATTCTGTTTGTTCTAGAGTTTAGTAATCTTTGCAACACTATGTGCATAAACATTGAGATATATACAAGATCAATAACAATACCATTATAAATGGTACATGAGCAGCTGTCATTATTTGGAATGCAGTTTCTTTATATTGTTACCCAGCACTATTACAAATGTTTGTAGTGTATTATTTACATTGCTAATTTCTGATCATTTTCTAACTTCATGGTAAAGGTGAAAACCAGTTTATAAAAAACTTTTCAAAGGCCAAAGATATGGAGCAATTTCATATTTATGAATTATGAAAACTATTATGAATGAATGAACTATTATGAATGAAAAAATATTATGAAAGCATAAGGCTTCCACTAAGGAGATTTTATCTTTCTGCTCTGGAACCACAAGAAAAAAGATTTTTTATGTAGGAACTGTCGTATGAACAGTTGTTTCCATTGAAAGTAGTTGCTCCCATGACAACTCAAAATTGTTGGATTTCCACGCATTTTCTGTCTTGAAAGCAATGGTCACTAGGACAAACAAAGGGGTGACGCTATATAGTAGGGGCAAAGACTGTTAAAAGTAATTTGAAAACAACAAAATTAAAAATTGCATTTACATACACTTTAAAGGGTTTAGTACATAAGGGTCATGCCTATTTTTGGAGATTTGAATTTCCTTGCTTCTTTAAAAAAAAAAATCCTAGTAAGTTGGCTGCTTATGCTGACTATGTTCAGTATGTCAAATTTGATGTACTGAAGGTTTTTACTGTATCAGAAAACTCATCTTTCATGTATACTTGTGGCAAGGTGAAATTATAAAAAAGCAACTTAAATTTTGCGTCATTTTCACACACTGTTAAAAATTGAACCATATACATACATGTATATGTGAGGCTGCAAAAAATTCTGTACATGACATATATTCTGTAAATGGTTGCTTCTGACCATCCATGAGTGGCCAGCTTCTTCCATTGACTTGAATGTAACAGCTTTCAATAGTAGTCTACAGAGGTTGGAAAACAATTGAGTTTGCTACCGGAGGACTGGGAAAAAGCCATAAACATTCTGAAGACATAAAACCCGAGTAAACAAACTGTTCTCAACTGCACTCAACCACATGACACAGAGGTTAAGTGTGGTTGAGGTTGTCATGATCAACTGCAGGGTTTTTAAACTGCACAGTAAAAGGGCGGCTGGGAGTGGCCAACAGCAGCAATTTTGCATATATAATAAACTAAAGTGTGAATAAATGGTTCCAGGAAGAAGACAATAAGGAAGAAGATGATGGTGACCACAATGGAACTGGACCAGGTGAATATCCACTGGGTTTAGTACCACTATAAGCTTGAATTTTTACTGAAAAGTCGGCCTTAAACCAAGGAAACATATATGCACAACGTATAAAACAACAAACCATGACCTGGACTGCTGATTTTGAAAACTGATTGGATATGTAAAACTTTGTAGGTTCTTGTTTTGTGGTGCCAGGGTGTTTTTTTCCCCCCCATTTAGAAATTAAGCAATCCTCTGCCCCTAGTGTGGTGGTCAGCATCATTCCACCCACTTCCTCTGAGCTCGAGTGGGTCTTTACGTGCCTATGTCTGTTACTGGGCAATAAAAGGAGAAGCAGCAGAGTGATGAGATCATCCCATTGTCCATCTGCTTAACTAAGAGGTTATTGTACTGCTTCTTCCTTTCACACTCCACCTGCGCTGGTCCAGGGACTGAATGAGGCTGATACCTGCTCAGATTCAGTTAGTTATTGCTTGCATTACACAGCTACATTAATGTATTTTATATCTACCTAGACTTTAGCTTTATTAACTCCTACTCTTACTCATGAAATGAACATATTTTCTCATTTTAAAGCAAGGACAATTGCACAGATTTCAGTAATAATTAACCAGAGACAACTGAACACAAGCAGACCATTTGAGAATTGTGTTTTTAATATATAAACAGAAATTCATAAAGTCTGACACTGTTTATATAACAGCTCCTTCAAGATTTTAGCAGACTAGCTAATGTAAGTTGTTTTTGTCAGCCTGTCAACAGAAGAACATTTATAGGCAAGAGTTTAATACATCTCACAAACAAAGCAGCATCCTGAGATGTCTAAAAGAACGAATTCCAGAAATGCTTCATGGCTCCAAGGTATAAGGACATCATGCTACTTCTTTATATCTAGGATTGCACTCCCAGGACCGCGGTGTTTTGCACTGCAGATTTTGCAGAAGTAAACAGGAGACATCTTAAAAAAAAAAAAAAAAAAAAAAAAAAAAAAGATCAATAAAAATGCCTTTACTAAAACTGTTTTTCCCAACTGAATTATAGAATATACGATTACATGCAAATTAAAGAAACTTAAGATGGTAAAAAAATTAGGTAATAAGCATATCATAAAATAAGCCACAAGTACACTATGCAATTGAAGAAAATATTGCAATATTGCATATTATTAATACATAATCTACATTTAACAAATCGCTTTTTTATTGCTAATATAAATATTTTAAAGGAAAATAAGGGATGCTTTTTTAAAAAAACTTCTACTAAAAATGTTAATTGATTATATGAACAGTTTTAAATTTCTACCAACAGTAGAAAGAGTAGAAAGAAACCCAGTGCATATAATTTCATGTTTTACAATATGAAGATTTTATTTTATGTTCAAAAAACAATGCATTACATGAAATGTATATTGGTAAGGTGATACAGCATATACAGCAGTGACATAATTATATTTTGAAATACAATTTACATTAAATGCCTATGTTGACAGGCTTTGGACTTATGTCAATGGCATCAATCTGACATTAGTTTGAGATACTTCCTTCTGACTTCATTTGACCTGTTTTAAGTTTTTTATTTTTTTTATTTCTATAGACTTTTATGGCAATGCAAAATCTGTTAAAAGTAAACATTAGCCCATCTATGCAAGACCTACACAACCACCTTCTAATTTCTTAATTCTCCCTATTTATATCTACCCTGAGTAACTGCCCAACTTGGGCTACATAAACACGATCAATAATTGTCCTTGGAAAGGATCTTTCACAATCCTTTCCAATGACAAAAGACTGAAAAATGCATAAACGAGTCCTATACATACAGCACCATTCTGCTCTATGGGGGGAATGACTGAGAACAGCATCCGCTGCGCTTTCTTCTCTTCATTTGCATTACGATTGTTCGTGGATGCTCCAGGATGTTGGACAAGCGCTGTACACACGTCAAGAGTCTAGTCCGATACTATCCCAAGGGGATTATCAGACGAGAATCATCAAGTGTGTGTATGTAGCCTAATTCTGCTGGAATCCTTTTGATCCTAAGGACTTTTGTACCAAGGCATTCATGTCACAGCCAGGATCTTATATTTGAACACAGCTCACATGCTAGAGGCTGTTTGCCACAATGGAAAGCCAGGTATGTGCAGCTTCACAGCTGTCACCTTTACTGTGCCACTGAAACGAATGAGAACTTCTAGACTTACTTTTAACATACGTTTTGGTTTAATGAGCACATTAAGATATTACTGCAGCATTTGTGAACCCTAAAATATTGTTGTCCTCCATCTAAATGTATGAAGGTTCAAAATACATGGGGCCTGCTGAACTCACTGGATGTAAATACAGTTACAAAAAACATATATTAATGTGTAAAGGACAGCTAACCCATTCTGGCTAGACGTTCTTTTCTGACACAAAAGCTTCATAGAAATAGTGAAGTCATTTAATCTCCCCTCTTAGACGCTGCCTGATTGTGATGCTATCCCAGGGGTCATGTAAAGCACAGCAATTCTCTCACTGCCTATATCAGCTTATTTGAGATATTTGAAGTAGATTATGAGAGCTGCTTACCGTGTTACCAACAGGCAGACAATCTCGGTGGAACATGTGTCTGCAGTGAAATACCACCACCCCAAGTGGCTTAGAAGTATCTGAAAAGCAAATAAAAAATATTAATTATTAAAATACTGGAGTAAATGTTCTATTCAAAGAGCCTAAACACAAGTTTTAAATATACAGAAAATAAATAATGAGAGCAATGATCCAATAGAGAAAGTGAATATTAAACCCCTTAAAACACAGTTGGGTTTGCGCATAATATACAATATGAACATTGAGTCTTCAATTTTTTTTAACTGTGCAGGTTCAGTATAAAAATAAATACTGACTCCTGATTCACCTTTGTTTAATGTTGCTGTATCTGACCCTTCATATTCAGCTTTATTTACACATATATTGGACTCTTCGGGTTGGAAAGCATAGTAACATAGTGGAGCATATAAAGACTCAATTAACTAACCAGACAGTACCTAGTTGCACATATACTTCTGTGCCCCTTTCATTTTTAATGAAAAAGTTAGCCGATGGCCCTACCCACAGGGCAAATCAATAATTACAGGTTGCTCTACAAGTATGGGATAAAAACATTTCTATACACCCGTTAGTCAAAACATTAAAACTAACGATGGGTAAAGGAACAAAATTGCTTATCTCAGAATGGTATCTGGTAAAGGTTGGGATAAACTATGCAGCAAATGAAGAGGAAAAATGGGCAAATGTAGGACTGAGTTACTATGACAAGGGCCACATGCCTAGATGAGTGGGTTATCAAACTTACAAAATGAGAGATTTAGGCAGTGGATATGCAGTGGATACTACCAACCAAAAGTGATCCAGAGAAGGATAACAGGTAAACTGGCAACAGTGTCATGAACAATCAAGGTTCATGTATGTGGCTTGAGAGGGGGCTAAAGACTAGTCCACCCGGTATGATCCCACGAAAGAGCAGTACCTCAAATTGATGAAAAGTTTAATGTTTGTCATAACCGGAAAAAAAAAAAAAAAAAAAAAAAAGCACAGTTGCTGCATAGTGACCCGAACAGACAGAGGGGGCCCATGCTGACCCCTGCCCACGGTTGAAAACTCCTACATTATAAAGATGGCTGGGTGTGTGAACATTGTTGAGCTGGGGAACAGATGGAAGAAAGATACACTAAGATGTACTATAGAAAAAAGCAGGCTGATGGAGGCAGTGTGACTTGCAGACTGCAATAGGAAAATACAGAAGAGCAAATCAAGTAAAATCAGGTTAAATAAAAAAGTAACCAAAAAGAAACCATACCTGCTGGAAGAATTGGTGACAGACATTGCTCACAAATATTGTCCTCTGAAACAAACATAACATGATTTTTAAAACTTCTAAGCAAAATCATATGATATTTGAAGTTCACGTATACTGCTTTACCTAACTTTTTCAGATGTTACTACTCCTACACATACCATATTCTTTATTTGAAAAAGGGTGCTTTCTGCAGAGATCAATAGCTGAATTTGAATGAACACAGCTGAATGAGCCATCAGTTTAGCGATTTATCCCTAATGGAAGAAAAAGTGACTGTTTGTGTGAAATCTCTTCTGCTAACTAATAGTGCCTTGGGAATTCTAACTGACAGTACTATGGGAACCCTAATATAGAATGCTTTGGGAATAATTTTTTATGTGTATTAAACATTTATTGATCAAGGAAATATTGTATCCATAGAGTACACTGAGGGGGGAGGGGGTACAGCCATCCAATAATCTCAAAAATGGCTAAAGCTGGAGAGTTTGGTGGAGGCAGCACTGGAATAGAACAAATTTAGTACCCATGGGTCCTTTCACTATATTACCCCTTCTGTCTTTACCACATCTGAAAAGCAAGAGATAAAGGAATTAATTCTCATTTAAAAAATCTAGATTCTATATAGTATATATAAAGATCTATAATTTCAGTTCTTGGATCCTATGCTCCAAACAAATTTCATTACCATATATGATCCTGAATTTCTGTCTGGCTAAGGTTTCACAAAATGTTAGCAATTTTAAAAGTGACCCTACATAGGGAGTACACACATAAAACTATTGATTTTTTGCATCTATCATAAGGGATGACATCTTACAGTATCAAAATAAAAAGACCAACTCTACTATGGCTTCACCCACCTTCTCAAACCTCCACACTCTTAAACTTCACTGCTGGCCACAGTACTCTTCCGGCCAGCATCATTCCACCCACTTCTGTAAGTCCACTTGGCCATGGACATACTCTCCCCCTTGGGGTGCATTGTTTTGCAGTTTGGAATCTCACAAAAATAATGCATGGAAAGGGGCTCAAACATTTTAAAATGAGCAATGTTCTCTGTGGCAATAAGGATGTCTAACCAATGATGCGGAGGAAACAAGGAAGGAGCCCATTCATCACCTAGGCAACACTTCAAATGTAAGTACCCTGGGAATGTTTTAAAGTTTACTGGGGGGAGTTGGGGGTGATCAAGGGGGAGGAACCCCCCATATTAGAGATGGGTTTAATCAAAATACCATGTTTTTCTGTAATCCTAAACCCTACACAGATATGAGATTACCATCACTGGAATTTTTTTTTGATGGTTTCCGGTGACAGATGAGAGAAGAGGGTGTTATGATGAAGGATGTTGGAGGATCACTGTACACATGCTAGATTTTCACCCAATATAAGCATGACTGTGTCTCAGCTGAAGATCATCTGACATGTATACCTAGCCTAATGCTGTAAAAAGTTTTTAAACTGTCTTTTTAAATTATTCCTCATGTCATTTACACTAAAGAAAATGTAATAGTGCATTTTACCATCATGTAATCCTGAAACCATAAAAAATTTTTGTTTCCTGTTTATTAAAATTAGGAATAATAAAAGAATAACATACCATCAACCAGTGTAGCTCTCGACTGAGTCCTGTGCATTTTATTTAGCAGGGATAAGGAGTCTGATACTAAAATTTTTTTGCACCCTTCCCTTAGAAGTATCTAGAACAAACAAAAATACAAAAACTATATAAATACCAATACAATTCACAGTAAGATTGCCTGTAAGGAAAATACACAAAATGTACTTATTACATTGACGGGTGAATACTTTTGTAAATAATAATGTGATGAATTATCAATTTCAAATATTTTCCATGAGAACTCCATGAAAGCAGCTAAAAAAAAAAAAAGAGGTGATGTACAATCACCCTAATATGTGGTACAGTCAGTTAGCCTGGAGATGTGACACAGTCACAATATTATTATATTATTAGCTGGTAGGTGTTCAGCTTTAAATGCTCAAAACCATTACAGTGCCAAGCAATAACATATATATTTTTATATAAAAAAATCCTTTATTGCTCGTTAGCTAACAGGGACAATAAAAAAACTTCTTGGCTCAATCTGCTCTCCCTTCTAACACATATGCATGCAGCAGAGCCTGATTCGCTACTAGTATTCCCTTTTTTCTGGCCAAATTAATTGACAGCCACATACATACATTATATATATATATATATATAACCATTTTGAGTTCCAGAGGTGCTTTCACTTCATTTTTAATTACTGTCTATGATTAATATAGTAATGGTATATCTCCTTACGTAATATAAAAAGCTCCAAACTGCACTTCAGGTTGAATCTTCAAAATTCTATTCTTCAAAACCAAGGTACATACAAGGATCATAAAAAACTGAAGCATTTTGATAGGAGTAGACTGAGTGAGATGTTCTGCTATGTATACAAAAACAAAGCCTGATTTCTTCTATTCGGCTCCCTCTAGTAATGTCTGGGAGCAAATAATGCAGAAAAAATGTAATTACTGTGCTGCCAGGCTTGATTTCCTGTCCTAAGCGCCTAAAGTGGAAAGTATTTATGATAATTTTTTACTTATCTTATACCCTTTGTACTACTAGATGGAAGTGTAATCTTTGTCACATGACTGTACCGTGCCAGCTCCCTCAGAGCTACAGAGGAGCTGCTCTGAACCAGGGAACTCACTAGGCAAATTTTTTTTCAGCCTAGTATTTGGGCCATTCACATGGATAATATAGGGATTTATTAAGTTGGACAACCATCAATATTAACCTCCTAAGCGGTAATCCCGAGTGACCCGGGGTGGATTTTAATTGCAAAAAGAGGTTACTTTAACCCAAAAAAAAAAAAAAAAAACACACTTACCTTGCTCCGTCGCTGTCCCCTAGAGTCCTGCTCGTCCCCCCACAGGTCCTGGGGACACGTCTGCCTCCTCTGATCTTCAGCCGGCAAATGCAGAGCTGAGATCAACGAGGTTTCCCGTGACGCCGGGAGTTAGCCGCGGGAAATTCAAAATCACTTTGTATTAGATTCAATACAAAATAGCTGTATTGAGTCCAATACAAAGAAATCTTCATAAATTATTCATAATATATAAACACACATGTGTGTGTATATATATATATATATATATATATATATATATACACACACACACACATATATACATACACACACACATATACACACACACACATACATATACACACACACACACACATATACACACACATATATACACACACATATATACACACACACATAATTTTTTTTATTTATTTATTTTTTCATTTTTTTTTTTTTAAAGTTCTTAATTAAATTTATTAACTATTGGATATATTTTGGTGAGTTTTGCCTAGCAAAAGCCTACCTAATATAGCATACAAAGTAAAATAAATTTCCATGCAAAAAAATTGTACCACTTTTTGCACAGAAATTTGGACAAAATCAGACCGCTAGGGGGGTTAAATTGCAAAATACTAAGGTTTAGCTGGTAAAAAGGTTTTATTATTGCAGTTGCTATAGGTACAAATACAATTACTTTCGCCCATACTGAGCAGAGCAGCCTCTTTGTAACATACATCAAAACCTGCCGACAGAATCTACTAAATTTGGAATGTATTATAAGCTATTGCCATGATCTCTTGATACTATGCATCAAGGTCTTGCGTGCATAAATGAATTTCAAGTAGGAGGTCTGGAGTCCTCAGAGGCCTGTGCCCAGTCTATCACTCTAAATACGTGTATTATATTTCACCAGTGGTTCTGTGTGTCTCAGCGGTATTTTATTTTTTCTTAGCTCGTTGCTATTCATCGCTTGATATGCTGCTCTGCATGCCTTGTACAGATAAGGCAAACATAATAAAAATAAAAAGATAAATGCAAGCGATGTGTTCATCAATGAAAGTTTTATTATCTAACTTCATATATTAGTTACAGGCTAATGCGGCATTAGTTTTACAACTAAATTATTAGAACTTTTATAGAATATACAAAACTTTAGTATTACAAAATTGTTTATAAATGTAAAATGTTGTAAAGGGAACTACAGCCAAAGTGAACATGGTCTTGGATGTTAAAAAAAGATCTCTGTTGAAGGGGATGATTATTGTTTAGTATAACCTTCCTGTCCAGGGAACCCCTGCTAAAATTACCATATCCCCAGCTTAAATACATGGTGTGTGGTCAGTGGGTAGAATGTCTCCTACATTACTGGCCATTGAGAAAAATGTCACCTCTACAGATAGCCAAAAAGGTCAGGTAAACCGGCCCGATTAGTCAAAATTTGTTCATGGAAATCAGCTACAGCTATTCGCTCGAATAGGCCAATATTGTTCGGGTGATGGGAGCGTTAAATTCGAACACCATTAAACTGAATAGGGGAAAATTCGGGTTATTTTTCAGAACTGTGTAGAGCTTCTACAGCCTACAAATACATTTAAAAAGACACGTCAAGACTCCCACAGCTCCGCACAACACTGTACAAGGCAAGAAAAAATAAAAAAAAAAAAAAAACAGGAAGGCTTTTTATGTTGCTGGCAAGGCCATTTTATGGGGCGGTCAAGAGAACATGCCAGATTTGTTACAGGCCCCTGAGTAGAGGCAGAGAGGGCCCCAAGGGGGTTCCTCTGGTACAAAAATTAGCCACCAGGTTTCACCGCTCCGTTACAAGCCATAAACAGGCTTCAGAGTAGAGGCAGAGGGCCCTGGGGGTGGTCTTTCAGTCCAAAAAATTAGCCGATTACACAGCTCTGTTACAAGTGATATAGGCCTCACAGTAGATAGAGGCAGAGGGTCCCGAGGGAGGTCCTCTGTACAAAAATTAGCCAGTTACACAGCTCCATTGCAAGGTATAGGCCTCAGAGACAGAGTAGAGGTAGAGGGCCACGAGGGGTAGGAGAAGATGAAGAAGGCTGTGAAAGTGCTCTTCCCGTCAAGGGGTCAGCAGGCTGTGCAGCAGTTGCCAACTAATCAGTGCATTCTGCAGAGGGGGTGTTGAAGTCATTACTGATCCGAGCCTTATTCATTTTATGAAAAAAGTTAGTCAGTTGACATTTTCTGCAGGGAGGCGAATGCGCTTGTCACTCACTATGCCCCCAGCTGCACTGAACACTCTTTCAGATAACGCACTTGTGGCTTGGCAGGCAAGGATCTGAATGGCATGTTCTGCCAGCTCTGGCCACTGCTCAAGCTTGGATGCCCAGTAGCGCAGTGGGTCCTGGCTTTGCAGGTTGCAGATGTCCCATGTAAAGTTCAGGTATTCCTGCACCATGACTGAGTAGCGCTGCAGACTGTCATTGGCAATTGCTGCACGACTGTCGGCTTTTCTATGCTCAAAAAAATCCTGCATAGTTTGGCTTAGACGTAGGCTTTTTCCTGCTGCTGCCACCCTTGCCGCTTACGGTAGTTGTTTGGCTGGTGTAACTGCCATAGGGATCCCTGCTGCTGGCATACGGAAAGGCTGAGCACAAGTCCCTTACAAGCACTTCTTGTTAGTGCTGCATTTTAGGCCCCCTGTATTGGGGCAGGATGAGTTGTTCTATCTGAGGCATGTAACATGGATCAAGTAATGTAGCAATCAAATAGTCGTTAGTGTTTGTTTTTATGTACTGTATGCGCAGATCTTTGGCTATGCACTCCTGCATGAAGGCTGTCATGTGGCTCAAACTTCCCACAGCAGAGGGAATTCTACACTCAGACTCCTGTGGGTCGAACAGCAGCACAGGGTCGTCCTCCTCCTCTTCCTAGGTCTTGCCATCCATGGAACATGCTGCCTTTTGTTTGGATGGATGGATGCCATGTACCCTCCATGTCCTCCTCTCCCACTTCCTCCCCTTCTCCCATGCCTGCTATCTCCTCCTAATCCTCATCTTCTTCGACCTCCTCCTCTTCCTGGACTTGCGGTAGACTATGCCTAGTAGGCACGCATGTCTGAGATAATGTTGTAAAAAGTCATCTCTTGCTGCAGCGTCCGCTCTGTGTCGTATCCGAGCTCCACCATCATCTGTTCCAACAAGCATATGATTGGGATGGTGTCACTGACACAAGCCTGATTCATGCTGATCATCCTGGTCGCCTCTTCCAAAGGTGCCAATAGAGTGCATAAGGCCTCACTTTGCTTTTCGCAGGGTGGAAGGTAATGTAGGTAAGCGTCTTAAACGAGCAGACTCTGCCACGTAATCCACCACCGCTTTCTGTTGTTCAGCAAGCCGCTGGAGCATGTAAAAGGTAAAATTCCAACTTTCTGCCTTTCAGCATCAGCGGCTGGAGGCCTAGGTACAGGCTAGGAAGTGTTGAACTATGAGGTTCATGAGGTGAGTCAGGCAAGGTACGTGTGAAAGTTTCCCAGAATGCAGGGCTGCCAGCAGATTGGCCCCGTTGTCACACACGACCTTGCCTGGCTTTTGTCCATGCGGAGTCAGTATATGTTCTCCTGCTCCCGCAGGGCACTTAGAGTGGTTGTGCCCGTGTGGCTGAGAGAGCCGAGGCATCGCAACCTCAGGACTGCATGGCAACGTCTGACATTGTGCACCGAAATAGCAAACTGCAGGTTTTTGCTGGCGGGGAACAGATGCAGGTGGGTGGGAGGTGCTGGGTCTTCACAGCAAAGTGTCCCTGGAGGAAGAGGTTGAGGCAGACGAGTCAAAGGAGGAGGTGGCAGTGGAGGTCAAGGAGGAGATTGCATGGCGATGTGCTCTGGGCAGAGCTAGGTGTGCAGGCTTTCCTGCAGCTGCATCTTCCCCTGCTGCCACCAAAGTCACCCAGAGAGCTGTGTAGGAAATATATCTTCCCAGTCTGTGCTTGCTCAACCACTTGTCGGTTGTCAGCTGCACCTTGCCAGAGTGCTGCAGGGCCACGGACACACTGCTCTGCACGTGTTCATGCAAAGCAGGAACACATTTTTGTGCAAAATACTGCCGCTTGGGCATAAAGTACTGTGGGTTCGTGCAGAGGAATGCGTAATGGAACGCATTGATTGGAGTCCACCAGTCAGTAAGGGAGGAGCTCAAACGGCAATCAGCTGTGCAATTGCCGCATTAATTAGCTTTGTTTTGGGGTCATTTGGACCATATTTCCTCTTCTGCTCCAGCATCTCGGGGATGGAAGGTTGGATGCTGGTAATGCTAACCACAGAAATGTTGAAAGATGGGGTAGAAGGTGTGGGGGATGGCAATGATGCCTTGTCCTAACTGCTAGCAATGCGACAAACACCAGTCGATCTGCATTGGAGCGCCTCCTTACCGCTGGTGGAGCCTGAAAACTGTAATGCTCAGCTACATCCCCCACTCAAATTGCTGGCAGTAGCACGGGGAACTTTGGTGGCAGAAGGAGGAAAGGCAGCAGAGGAAGATCTAGCTTTTTAAATGTGTGCTCATGCAAGTTGTTCCAAGGTTTGTTTGGGTTTTTGCCTCGTTTCAACTGCTGAGCACACAGTTTGCAGATGACCATAGTGTTGTCATCACTATGGACACTAAAAACTGCCCACACGGGCGAACATTGAACTAGGCCGAAAGGTGCTCTGGAGCTGGAGCTCGTGGTGGCGGTCCGCGGTTGTTGAGGCACGCCTGTGGTGACAGCTGCCGACGATGGACGACTGACTTGCCTGACTGGTATGTGAAGACTGCAGAGTGTTGGCAGCTTTTACACTCTTCCTCCCTCCCCCCCCTTTGAGGGTGCTCTGCAATCTACTCCTCCTCCTCTTCCTGCCTATGATGATCTCCTTGTTCGCCCCATGTCGGATCAAGGACATCAACATCATTGGAAGAGTACAGTTTTTCCCTGTATGTGCCGACAGGAAACAGCGGCCTTTTGGAGCCAGTTTGAAGTGGCTCGTCTGGCTCAGCGTTTTGGGGTGAAAAGTTGAGGAGGGAAAGCCTGTGAACTGACTCGGATGACTCAAACCACTGTGGGTCTTCAAGGATGTGGATCTCTGCCTCTCCACCCCTTGGTGTGCCTCCTCTACGTACTCATGAACATTCTTTCTGCTCTACACAAGACTTTCTAGCCGAGGAGGAAGAAGTAGGAGGAGGAGGTTTCAGGGACTATAGTTTGGGATCCCTGTGAGGCCTGTGTCTGACTGGAAGAGGGGGTGCAATCACTTGACCCAGGCTGGGTCATGTACTCTAATACCTGTTCAAAGCGTGGTAATAATGGTCGTACACCACCACCAGCAGGGCTAAAATGTCTAAGGTCCGGCTGGCTTCTTGTTCTCGGGTCTGCAGTTAAAAACCAACCCATACTGCTTTCCTTGCCACCCCTGACAAAGCTGCCCCTTACTCTTTGGCTAGACATAGTTAAAATGTTTGTGTGACTTCACACCATGCAAAATACTTTTGCGCTAATATGCTTCTCAAAGTCTAAATCATGACAGTAGGAGGATTTTTTTTTGGGGGGGGGGGGGCGCAGAACAGGAGCAATAGCAATACAGTACAATATACAACTATCTGACTAACAGTAAAACCCTTTACCTGTCTGAGTAGAGTAGATTACAGGACTGAAACAATACAGTACAATACAACTATCTATCTGACTAATAGTGAAAAAGTCCAACTGCAATTTAATTTTACTTTAACACTGCCAGCAGCACAGAGTGGTTGTGTCTGCTAGCAGATCTCTGTCAGGAGTGGTAAATGCAGGCAAGCCCTAGATGTTCCATTGCGTGAGTGTGCTAGTATTCACCTGTAAGTTGTAGTCTTGCAGGATTTTCACAAGTGAGTCTCTCAGATTAGGAATCTCCATTCCTTCTTTAATGCGATGAATCAGAAGGATTGGATCAACATGGGTCCCGATGTTATTAAGTAATCCGGTTATAAATGCTATTATGGAAAAAAAGAAAGTCCTTTATCTGTATGCAAGTCAGTGATAAATGAAAAGTTTGCCCGAAATGGTTTAATTAAAATTTCCACTATTCACTATCTATTGAACCTGGTTTGACTTTTGCTACAACAAAATGACAGGACAGCACAAGAAGGTGCCTCTTCTGTAAATCTGTAAGCATCTCTAAACCTAGACAAACTCACAGAAGTACTATAAGAATTACGATAATGCTGGACTAGAAAGGCTTGCCTAGTAAGCACATTGTAGTTGGGGAAGAAATGGGAACATTCAGTGTTGGCAGAAATAAGGGGTCGCTATTGTTTTTGATTACATAAACTGCAGGCCACTATATTACTAAGGGTATAAAAAAGGTTGACTTTTTTTTATTCTTGTAAACAAATATTTTGAACATCGTAGCAGCCTGTTTTTTCATAAAATATGCACTTAAACCCAAACACAGTCTTCTAGCTTTAAACGTAAAGGTTTGGAAATGGAAAAATAAGTTCCTCAGAAGAACAGATTTTGGCACTGAAGTATGATTACATTCTTCTTACTCATATCAACTGTGTATAAACAATTAAAACTTACCATACATACATATTTATGACACATTTTTCTATCTCATTTTATGTATTTTGCAAACCGTGTGGAAAACAAGTGACTGAAATGCCACAGAAAAACACACAAAACAGCTGCAGGAATGATTCATGAAAATTCTGTCCCTCATGTCATTAAAAGAACACATCTAAAGTAAAATGACAATGCAGCACTTCTTCCTGGCCTGAGTAAGGCTGGAAGTGGCCCAAATTAGGTATTAGATTCCTCTCTGATGCACACTATGTTTCGTTAGAGATGCCCTTGACAGTCCTAATGGAAGAGAACACTGCAAGAACCCATATACATTGTTCACTGCTCTTACGTGGTTTATCAATAGAGTACAAAATAAGGTCCTCCCACAGCTCGGCATCATCCTGTTCTTTTGCAAACTCAATGGCTTTATCCACGTCATGTAGTTCTTCCATAATCATCTGCAAGGCCCTGCGGCTGTTCCCCATTCTGCCTATAAAACAAATTCTATGTTTGAATATTGCAATAAATACAGTGCAACATTTGGTTATATAAGTCAGCAAGCAAACAGTGAGAAAGGAAAAACAGTAAACCAAGATATTAAACCCAGGTATGATCTGAATAAAATGACTTTAAATGTAGGCCGTCTAAGCTGGCACCGAGACAGATCTCTGGTTCCTAACAATCTCAAAAATAAACTCTCAGAAAATAGTACCATTATTACCAGACACCCGTTCAACCAGACTAGACTGATACCTGCACATCTGCTGCTACTTAATAAAGGAGAGAGCATTTAAGATAAAAAAAGAAAGAATAAATCTATGATTGTTTGTGGTGTTTTTAAATGTTTTTATTAGTTGTAAAGTTATTTATAATAAAAAGATTGATAAAATACATTTAACATATTTGTTTCTTTGGGTTATGACATTTGTAAATGTCTTGAAAAACTTTTTTCTATGAAGTGTCTGTGTATGGTCAAAAAATCCCTGACCCCCTTGCTTATAAGTGAGGGGAAGTGGACAGCTCAGCTTACAGCTGCACTGTACAGGTCCAAGGTTGTATTAAATATGTATATACTGGAGGCAGGCAGCATTGTTAGCTTTAGCAGCCTACAATCCTGAACAAGATTTGGTGCTTCATGTGCATAATAAATATTCTTCTAAGCAGGAAATCTAAATAGATATCTGCTAATTCTTTATGAAAAACTCCTGACATGTTGTATTCCCATAAATCTTGTTCATATTATGCTGAGCGGGTGAATGTACTTACTTAACAAAAACACCGTCTCTTCAACAAAATTTCTCTGAAGACAGATTTCAAGAGCCTGTAATTGAGGGGAAAGGAAATGAGATTTCAAATTCGATGACAAGAGTCTATTAAAAACCATGAGGACAACCTGAAATTATGTTACATAACTCTTGAAAAAGTACAGTTTCTGTACATTCACACGGTGAAAACATTTCATATTACTTTTAAATCATTTCTTAAAATCAGTGGGTAAACATGTATTATTTTAAACAATGCATTTTAAAATACAAGATCAGTACTGAATCATTATCTTTATTAGGTGGTGAAATACTAAACTGGGGGGTAGCTATATGGCCACAGCTATTTTTAGAATTTTTTGATTATGCCATTAATGATGGAAAAACACATCAAAGGATATGAGGCATGGATCTGGTGGTAAGGTAGGACAGCTAAATAAAGTTTTTTGAAAGAAAGGCGAAGCGGATCCTATAGTAGCATAGCCTCATGCATAGTTTGTTTCTAAGAACTATCATTCCTAGTAATTTCTTTTCCTGAAAATCTGAAAGGGGTCTGTCTGTGCTGCTGTAAGAACATCATGCTACGTCTAGTCTGGTAAAATGCAGCTGGACAGGAAGAT
This sequence comes from Pyxicephalus adspersus, assembly GCF_032062135.1. Taxonomy (NCBI): domain Eukaryota; kingdom Metazoa; phylum Chordata; class Amphibia; order Anura; family Pyxicephalidae; genus Pyxicephalus; species Pyxicephalus adspersus. The sequence continues at coordinate 96,708,562 of NC_092862.1, forward strand.
TAGTTAAATCTCTCTAATGGAGCACTGGATGGGACTTGACAGGGAATCTAATGCCTTCTCACTCCATTCAAAACTAAATGAAAAAAGTTGTGGCTGGCCATACAATTCAAGCACTAAATAGAAAACAGCGATTTCAGATTAACTTCCTAATAAAGCATAAACAGGTGTTATATGTCAGTACAATGTATAGTGCATTCAACTTTGATGAGCAAACATGGACTTTGTTACTTCAGACTGAACACACTGAGGTCTGCTAAATGGCTTAATACATTTAGCTCGACTTGACACTGATTGGTCACGACAGGTATTTCAATTTCAATTTTCAAAATGCTTTTAGGCTTTCTTCCAAGTAGCCAATTTTATAATTTCTTTCAAGCACTTAATCAGAGGAAAAAGCTACCGATACATAGCAGCTAAGTACTTTAATTTGGACTGCGTCTGCTTTCAACTTCAAACAGTACACTTGTTTCACATCTTCAGATTTAAACCATTATTTCAGTTTTGGCAAAGTGAAATTAGACAACTAGGATACTAACTGTTACAAATACACAACCACAAAACTAATAGAGAGAAAAACAATTGGGGGTATACTTCATAAAGTGGTAAATCTGACAATCACCAAACATCTTCCAAGTGTATGTGTTTTAAACATCTGGACAGGGTAAAAATCACTGCATTATGGCCAAAATGTCTTGTCAGAAAAATTTGTCATGTTGGCCAGTATATGCAATAGCAATTACTGATAGGATCACTCAAATCCTAGGTTGATCTGAACCTGCTCCTAGGCTCAAAAAGACAGATATATAAAAAAAAAAGGAGTGCCAAACTACAAAGTATTGTCCACAGCAACAAACATGGCCAACATGTTTTGAAGTCAGGGAACAACCATTTCAATAGAGCCTATTTTTGAAAACATCTCTGGAATTTTAATTGTATGAAGTATGAATAAATGCAAATGACATATTACATTACATATTCTATTACATTATATACAATTTTAAATTTGATAAAAGGTACTGTAGGATTGTTTGTGAATTATCAGTTGCTTGCGAATTATCCAAGCAAAGCTTTTTACTTATTAATGGCACTATGTTCCTTGTAGGGCTTTGAAATCCCCTGGAGAACTTCAGCAGGGGAGTATATGTCACCCACAGAACAGTCTTGCCTACCTTTTCTAGTGGGCAGTGTGTGCTGTCTCGAAGAAAAGGCAGAAGATTTGGTCTGTCAAATTCAGCATACAAACTGATTTGTTTCTCATGGTATGCCTGTCCTTTGTGATGGTCCCTCTTGAAAAGCCTGTGCAAATACTGAAAGAAGAAAATATTAAATAAAGAACATGCAAACATGTGAAAGTTGTACCTTTTATAGAGAATTCATGGTCTTTGAATTTTAAATATACCTAAACAATTACTTTCAGTAAAAACCTAAAGAGAACCTTTAAGAATTAGTCACTAGTATTGTCTAGACTTACTGCAGCTGATCATTTACCCATACATGAATTACAATACCTGGTTCCACACGATTCTTTGTATGAGAATAGAAATATTGGTAGGACCTTGCTTCTACATGTCAGAGATGCCCTCCTGACAACTGGTAAAATGATGACTGGTGGCAGAATATTCAGCAAGGAACAGATGTGTAAAATCACAGATTCATATTATTGGAAAGCAAATAAGAGTCAGGTGATGGGACAAAGTAACTCTAGCTTGCATTCACAGGAGTTACATAAACAGTAACCACCCACTAGCTTAAAGTGGACCCATCATCAAAATATCTTCTTTATATTAAAATGGGGGGGGGGGGCTCCTCATCTCAATGAGAGCACATAGCCTCCTGGGATACCTATGTCATATTATTCCAGGTTTTGGGTTGCAGAAGAGGCTTCTTCCTGCAATGGGAAAAAAGTGCACCTCTCATACATGCGCAGTGAGAGATTGGCACCCTTTGTTTCCCCCAATTTTGCTTTATCCCCTAGCATTAATCCTGAGTGTGACTCGGGGTGGATTTTCCATGCAAAAAGGGCAAATTCCCAGTCAGGGTTGCTTAAAACATAAAAAAAAAACCTCACTTATCTTATTTTGTTGTTGTACCCTGGCATCCTGCTGGTCCCTGCAGGTCCTCGGGACATGTCTTCTCCCTCCGATCTCCAGCCAGCAACTGCAGAGACAATCTCCTGGGATTCCCGCTGACGTCGGTGCGGGCGAGAGGAACGAGGGGAAATTAAAAATTTGTATTGGATTCAATACAAAATAGCTGTATTAAGTCTAATACAAAGAAATCTTGAGATATATATAGATATATATATATATATATATATATATCATTTAATAAATTTTGGACATATTTTAGTGAGGTATACCTAAGAATTCTAGGCTTACAATGTAAAATAAATTTCCATGCAAAAAAATGTAACGCTTTTTGGCATGGAAATACGGACAGAATTAGAACGCTAGTGGGGTTAAAAGAGATGACTCCTGGCCAGAAGAGGTGAAAAAGATACAACAGTAGTGGATACTATAAATACCTATGAGAAAAGCTGCTAACCCTTGGCCATGTTTTATGTTTAGAGCTGAATTCTGAAATAAGCAAAGATTACCTGGACAAGGAATGCAAGTTTTTACCTGAATCTCGTCACCCTTAAAATATTTCTTTTAAATCTGTGTAGTAATTCAGGGTGAAACATTTGTCTTTATTACAGGAAGCTCCTGCACAGGGGAAGTTACTGTTGCTCTCTTCTTGTACCCATACCCTACTGTAGTTTTCAGCAAGCATTTATTTATGCCTGTTTGCAATTTTAGGTGATTTAAATTATAGTTACGGTTTGTAATTATAAATCCACGTCACTTTTATAATGTTTAAATCAACAGAGTTCCAGCTGGATAGGGGATATGAATACATCAGATTTAGAAGTCTGGCCAGGAAAAGATTCAATGTGATTGGTTGCTCAAGGTTACTGTATTTTCCAAATGTTTTGGCTGTATTAGGCAACCTGGATTTTATTTTGATGTGATTTGGTTCTGGACCACAGACACAGTTGGACCACTAATGTGAGGAGCAAAATAAAATTGGTATCTCATACGGTTCTTTGGTTCGAATGCACAGGTTTACTCTTCTTTATGTGTTTTATTCTACAAACAAAGCATTTTGTATATACATTCTTATAAAAATATTAGCAGCCTGAACATCTGCAGTACACAAGAAACACAAGGGTTATATTTACGTCTTCTTTATTATTACTTCAGATAGGTTTCTGAATAATTTATTTGCTGATCCCTAAAGACAACAGTGAGTAAGTTTTATTAGACGTTATTAACTAACTGAAAATGTATAAGCTCAACTGGTAAATTGTGATATTGAAATATATATGAAAAAACACTGGGTAGCCCAACCCCTGACAAATTTGTTTTTTAGTTTCAATATTTTAATTTGTGCAATTCACAAATACACCACTGCAAAGGCAGGATGTTTACGCTAGTTAGAATTGTCTTCTATTCAAACCTGTTTTGGGATAGCAGGACGAAGGTTTAGGATCTTGCTTGTTTTGTGTCACTAATGAGTGGATGTCCCCCTTTCTGCCCTGTCACAGTGGTTTTGGGGACATGAACGAATGGAATTATATTTGGGGACATGAACAGCAATAATGTTTAATTTCGGTCTATCCTAAATTTTCATATTTCATCTTTCACTTTTTCAACCATTTAGACAACTAAGAGATTTCCCAAATTTTAATTTTCTAACCTAAGACCCAAATAGATATTTTACATTTGTATTTTCAAATGTTTTGTTCTCTTTGCACTCAATTGGTCCTCTACACAGATCCCCACTTGAGAAAATTTCCATCAGCTTTTATATGAGGCTTAAGACACTAGGCTTTAAATTTATCTTTAAAAACTCCCCTCTTTATAATACCATTAGGATACCCTACATACACAAACTGATTCCTTAGCCTGAGGTCACCATGGTTTTAATAGCTTCACTGGAGGTGGAACTCTTAAGTGACATCAGCACCTTTTAGAGTTTAGAATTCTTTTATTATTCAAACCAGCTGGCTTGTTGGGCCATAGGATGTGCACCATAGCAGAAAGATACTGATTTTCATTAGTCTTAAGAGAAGTAAATTTCTGATAAGAAGAGGAACATAATAAAACATCATATGGTCCTTAGCAGGTGGCAAAATCAGAAAGAAACGCATGGCATACCATGCCATATGAATATTTATTTAACAAAGACCAAATGCAATGCAAATAGTGTGTGAAAAGTTAGGTACACCCTTACCACTTACATAAGAACTTAGATGGTAAGTAGCAGTCATGTGCTGTTAATTAAATGTGCGTGATTAATTGATCAGCAAGAAAAACAAAATGTGTTATGTGTTAACATAATGCCAAGAAGGAAAGTCATCAGTAATGATCTCAGAAAAACCATTGTTGCTGCCCATTAATCTGGGAAGGGTTATAAGACCATTTAAAATCCATCATTCCACAGTTATATTGGTTATTCACAAGTGGAAAACAAAAAACGGTTATCTTCCCTGGGTATGGACATCTCAGCAAATTCACCCCAAGTTCAGACTCTACAGACTAGTATGGTAAAGTTCATCAAAGTAAAATTTGTTTAGATGGGTTTCCAAAAGAAATGAAGATGTTTATTTTTTTCAAATGTGGTGCAGCCCAAACACAAAAAGCTTTGCGGATATTAGGTCATGCAACAGGACTTTGATCCCCAAGGTTGCAACTGCTCAGCCATACTGCAGACCTCAACCTTATCAAAATGGTGTGGCAGAACAAGCTGTGCATAAACGAACTTGAAAGTGGGCCAAAATTCCTCCATAATGATGTTATACAAGCTACTGAATCATGGGGTGTACTTAGCTTTTCACATGTGGCTTCTTTGTTAAAGAAATAATGACACCTTGGAATCTGCTGTGTGTTGTTTAAATTTTTAAGATTTAAGGACCAGAAGATTTTTATCATGTCCTGATTATGAGTCAATAACTCAAAATGCCTTTTTTATTATTCCATATACATAGTTAAGTTTGCTTTAATTAAATGTTAACATTTTCTATTTTTATAGTCATACAATCTAAACTACTATTCAATATAAATTAAATTATTGCTTCTGTACCACAGTGTTTGATGGTTGTAATTCCCTGGATAAAGGATATAGTGCAGTTTGCATTCAAGCCAATTACCATAAATTCTAAGCTCATAAAAAAGAGAAACACATGACTATTGTTAACATTTTAAAATCATACACTGTAATTCAATAAAATAGTTCACATAAGCCCATAATGTGAATGACAAAGTGAACAGTGGCAAATGTGCCAACAGGAACATTATAATAATATTTAGGCTATTTTTCCTCTAACAGGACAGTAAAAGGCTTTAAATAATAAGGAATTTAAAGATGCCTTATGAAGTAGAGAATGACACAGCGATACATTAGGGTAAAGCAAATCAAACCAGCCTTCCTATAAACAATGAGTGACACCTAGAGACATTTTTCAAGAATGCACTGTGAAAGAATAATACTTTTTGATATATGAGGGACAAAGCAAGAGAAAGAGATAATTTTAGGTTTGTAATCAAGTAAATGAATAGTATTGTTGTAAAATAAAGTGTGTTTATTTCTTTATGTTTTTATATCTCAGGGTCACCAAGCAAAATTACTTCTCCAGTGTCATTTCCTCTCTAGCATCCAACCCACGCAGCCTCCGCTCAACAATTGACTCCCTTTCTAAACACCACACCTGCTTCCCCACAACAACCTTCACTGCACAAGACATAGCCACCTACTTTAGAGAGAAAACTGACACAATCAGACATGATGTCTCTGCTCACCGGGCCATTCCAACCATATCCACCGCTTCCACCTCCCCCAGCCCTGTTACTGTGGATAAAGTCTCCTCCCTTCTCACATCATCTCCATTTACTACCTGTCTGCTTGACCAAATTTCTTCTGATCTACTTCGTGCCCATTCCTCCACCCTGGACCCCGCCCTAACCTAACTATTCAACTTCTCCCTTTCTACTGGTATATACCCCTCCGTTTTCAAACATGCCATAATTCTCCCTATTCTAAAAAAACCCTCGCTAGACCCCTGCCTACCTTCTAGCTACCGTCCTATCTCCCTTCTACCATGTTTCCAAATTTCTTAAGCGTCTTGTCTACAAAAGACTTACCTAAGCACCAACTCTCTCCTTGACCCTCTCCATCTGGTTTTTGAGCTGCCCATTTCACCGAAACAGCCCTTACTAAAGTGGCCAATGACCTCAATATAGTCTCAAGGCAACTTTTCCCTCCTTCTCCTTGATCTTTCCTCTGCTTTTGACACTGTTGATCACCCCCTTCTACTACAAATCATGTGCTCCATTGGTATCAGTGACACTGCTCTCTTTTGATTTGCTTCCTAACCGTCTGACCGCTCCTTTCAAGTTTCTTTCAATGGTAATCCTCCTCTCCCACTCTCTTCCCTGTTCGGTGTTCCCCAAGGGTCAGTCCTTTTCCCCAGGGACCGTTTTTCTTTTCCGGTACACTTCCTGTTTCACTAGTTTCATAACCTCCTTTGGCTTACAGTACCATCTGTATGCTGATGACACTCAAATCTATCTGTCCACCCCTGACCTGTGTCCTTCTGTCCTGGATAAGGTCTCATGCTGCCTGTTAGCCATATCATCATGGATGTCCGACCAATACCTGAAATTCAACCTGGATAAAACCGAACTCATCATCTTCCCCCCTTCAAATTCCATATCTCCCTATGACATATTCCTAACTGTTAACACTGGTATTCGTCTCTCCCCTCAGGCACGTTGTCTTGGCGTCACCATGATTCTGCCCTCTCATTTACCCCCCATATTCAGAACATTTCCAGGTCCTGCCACTTTCACCTACGCAACATCTCCAATATCCACCCCTACCTGTCCCCAGAGCCCACCAATTTCATTGTACATGCTCTTATCTCTACTGTAACATCCACCTCTCTGGTATTCCACCAACCCGACTCTCTCCTCTACAATCCATTATGAATGCTGCAGTCGGACTCATCCATCCTTCCCACCACTCCTTTTCTGCTGCATCTCTTTGCAGTTCTCTTCACTGGCTTCCATTTCACCTTGGAATCAAATTTAAGCTCCTGTGCTTTGCCTTTAAATCCCTCCACAACTCTTGTCCCACTTACATTGCTAACCTGGTAAAAAAAACACTCCCCCAGCCACTCTCTCAGCTACTCCGATGACCTACTAATGACTTCCTTACTCATAACCTCATCACAGGCATGGCTCAAAGACTTTTCTAGAGCTGCCCCAACTCTCTGGAATGGTCTTCCTCGTCCTATTAGGCTTGCTCCTTTTTTTGCTCTCAAAAAGCACTCAATATCCATTTTATCACCCATTTCCGCGAAAGGCGTAGAGAATTAACCCAGAATGTATCCCTCACAGGGACACTCTGAAAGGAGAGATTATTGTGTATAACAATGGTTTTATGTATTGAAAATGAGCCTTTTAATGTAAATATTAATAAAAGTTTGGTATTTTCATAAAACATGTTGTTGATATTGGCCTAAAAAATCTCGCTACAAAAATTGGTGTTCTTCACTGTATGTTCTACATTCCTGATATTGGCGAGTTTTAGATTGGCAGAGAAAAAGCAACTACTTCAAGGGTTCACTAATGAGGTTAAAACGTTTTGTAAAAATAAATAAATCAATAAACGACAGCATCATGATTTTAAAATAATAATTTATGGCATATAAAAGAATACCTGGGAATTTTAACTGGCCTAATGCTGTCTAAGTGCAGTTGTGACTGGTTTCTGTGAGATTCCAGTCTGTCTGGTGATCACAAATGGTGTTAATCTTTTTTTACTTAATCTTTGTTGCATAAATATGCACAGTCATAGAGGCTGAGAATACATGTTTAGAAGTCAGTCAGCACATCCATGTACTGCAGGGGTGTCCAAACTTTTTGCCAGATTTGGTGATGTGAAAATATGTGGGGGCCGACCATTCAGCATGTACTCAGGGTTAGTGTGAGCATCGTCTGCGTGGGTCCCGCACAGCGCACACCCACAAGGGTGACCTGAGGGATTCCCTGTGCACGGAGTCCGGTGTCAGTGTGGGTTAGCGCAGAGCACGTTTTTGGAATCAGAGTGGGCATGGTCAGTGCGGATCCTGCACAGCACACGCCCACTATAATGACGCAGGGGATTCACTGTGCCAGAGGCTGTGGGCCGGTGGAACTCTGAACACGGGCTGCAATTGGCCCCCTGGCTGGACTTTAGACATGCCTGATGTACTGGTTATAGGGGGCTTACTGATATGTAGATGTTTTCTTGTACAGATCTAACTAGCTCAGGTTGTGTGAAGATAATCTCATGTATATGGTTACCTGGGAATTATGAATTCTGGCTCTTTGAATCTGATGAATTGTCTGGTCAATCACTGAATTAAAAAACTTGCTTACTAAACTTGTCAGACATAAATTCTAACTATTTGTCTATTATTCTAACTATTATTCTAACTATTCTAACAATTGTCCATAGATCTGGGCTGGGTGGGGAGAAGCTGTACCTGGGTGGTCAAAAAATGGGATGGGCAACACATGAAAAATGTAGTGTTCTCAGTTGTTGCTGCCATAGGAATTCAGTAACCCCTATAATTATGTCTGCTTTAAGCCCAATCTCCTATAGTGGGTGTCCATCCCCTTAGTAGATCCCATTTTTTGGGGGGCTCCCATTTAGATGCCCCAACTGAATTGTGACACAAATTTTCAGTAACCAGGTTAGTGAAAAGTGCTGGGTGGTGCACTGCTAAAAGGGGCTGGGGGGAACACTGCATGTATAGACAAGCCAATAAAATCTGAATATTTTCTGCTTGATTTGCACTTCTGAAACCTGTAAAAGTTACACACATGGTTGAAAATGACCACATACAACAGCAAAGCCTGTTGTCACAATACAAGAAAATTATATATTCGTGATGAAAAAGAGGTTTAACAAATCAATTTGAAGTTATTGCTTGTTTGTATCTGGTAAAATGAGTGGAAACACACAGTAATCATTGTAAAGTACACAAGGTTATTCAAAGATGAACATTACTAATTTATCACATTTAAAAATAGATTGGATAAAATATCTGAATACATATTAACTCTGACATGACAACACAGAAATGAGAATTAAGTATCTTTCTTGAAAACCTAAAACCCTGTAAATAACATTTTGCACCCTAACTTTCTTTTTCATGGAAGTGCACAACAATATAGTACAATAGTTTACATGAGCTGTTCTTAAATTGTTAGACTGGCCTCACAGACCTTCAGTGAGACACAAACTCATGTCATTTTACTGTCCAAGTCGGAGGGTTTTCACAGCAGAGGGAATCATGCTGATGGTGACAGCTACTATGCATTTGGTCTGCGATATAACCAGCAGGCTGGACGTTGCCTAAATAGCTTACTGTCATTCTTTTACTGTGACCGACAAGAGGTTTTTGTCAGTGGTCATCAACTTGCCAGGTTTTAATACAGGCACAGCAAGCAGGAGCTATTCCATGAAACCATATGGTGTGTAAGCTTGTCAGTTACTGATACAGACAGAATGTGCACAGACATTATAAACAGGGTTCCCCTCTGTCCAATAAACTACCAGGATTCAGTAAAGGGGGGGGGGGGGGGGGGGGGGGACTCTCAGCAAAATAAGGGGCTTCAGGTAAAAAGGCATCTTACTCTTCTGTCCCAGCAGCACAAAAACTGGGGGGAATAATACATAAAACTGTAAAGGTTCTAGAAAATTGGGTTCGTTTTGAAGTAAAATGACCTCAAGACTGCTCAAGCCTAGAATCCTTTAAATGTAGGTAAATAAAAGGAAATATTAGGAGCTGCTAAAGGAAAGAATGTTGTAGAACTTACTGCAGACATACAATAAAAGTGGAGGGGAGGAGGGGGCCTCTGAAAAATAACATGAGGTCAAAAGAATTGATACATCACAAAATACTGTGATCACACCTCATATTGCCAAGTTCTGCCCCTCATATCCTCTTTATAAAACTAAATACTGGAGTATACCACCCAGTGTCGGGTTTAAGAAGAGGACAAGGGTGCCTTGATCTGTCCCTAACTGGGTATTTTGCGTGACTGGTGGCATTTCCAAAGATGTAGGACCATAGGAAGACAGATTTAATTCTGATTTTTACTCCTTAATTACTCTTTTTGAACCCTTGTGCACATATTAGGCATCTTTCCCGAGTAGGCCATGTTGTAATGAAAAGGCAAGGCATCCTATATGCAACAGAGGAATTATACCTTTAACTACACCCACTGGCATGAGTGGGGCAATCCTTTCAAGAATTGCCATCTAGACCTTATACACCTTGTTGTTTTGTCACACACAAAATGTTACATTTCTTGTTTTTGTTATGCATCATTACCATTATGTTTGCTCAATGTACAGTAAAAGCAAAGAAACTCATCTTCTGTTACCTGTATGCTGGCGGAATCATTGTTTTACTTTGTATGTTACATGTTATTTTGCTTTTTTCCAACTTTAGATAAAAGAATAATGCACAGCACCATTACTATCACTAAAACTTTGAGAAACCGCGGGCAAACTACTGGGTAATACAATGGTGCACTCCATGAGCAGAAAAACAATTTCCCCCAGCTCTCTCCCATCTATGCAATAAAATGAGAGACAATTTACAGACATTTTTGATCATTATCAATATTACACTAAGTTTTAAAGAATGTGACTTACCACATGTTGTAGTTCTGGCCTTTCTTTTAATTCCACCACAACTTTATCGATCTACAATAAACAGAATAACAACACATTGGTGATTAGCAGTGATATAATCAAAACATAATATATTGTTGGTATCAAACGCTACATAGATTTAGGAAGATTAAGCTGCCATTGCTTGGAACTGCTACTAATATTTATATTTAAATGCAGAAAATGAATACCACCAACAATATAAAACTTAATGTTAGTAGTGCTTAAGATGAGTTTTACATCATAGCTGCTTTGCCTTTTACACTTACATTTTTATATTTTTTTTTTACTTAAATTAAAAGCTAAAACAAACAACGCTTATATGAGATGTGTAAGTATAAATGTAGCATGACATATTTAGGCTTAAAGATAAGATACTAAGGCAAACACAATATAACTAGGGATGAGTGAATATCTCAAAGGTTGGCTTCAGAGCAGAAGTCACCTGTAGAGCTACAGTAAAATAACCTTTAGAATATTATGTATATGTAACAAGTCATCCATCCTTATTAAAAAACGAAAAGGCAAAATGCATTAAATACAAAGGCGATACTTACAGAAATTTTGTCTTCATTGTCCAAAAGCATATCCACCGCTTTCTTTTATGAATTAAAAAAAAAAAAAAAAAAAAAAAAATATAAAATGACCTTTTCTTTATCTTTACATAAAGCTTAAAAAAAATAAAACAGACCTAAACTCATGCAGCCCAATTGTCAAACTAAACGATATAGTATTTTTGCCAACGTAAGTATAACAACAACGCAACACTCCAGGGCCATTCTAAAACACCATGTTGCACACACTGAATTTTACTGTGGAAATTTACACAGAAGAAACCAATTTTTGAAATATGATGCGGTTCTCGAACACTTACCTGTGTGTGCTCTGAGACTGAGCTTAAGTAACCCTTATACAGTGTCCTTTTTTGCAACTTATGAAGAGAAAACTTTAGACATGAAGACCATAGGTAGTAATCCTCAATATTTTGTTACCAAAATACAAACCCACACTTTATGTTTTTTATATTTTTCACAACACAGACTTACCTGTTCACATATGTGACTATCCCATTATAGACACCACAATAAAAGTTCTTAAAAAAATATTCCCTCCATCCACATCTCTTATGCACACCAGCTTTGGTAACCAAAATTCCCCTTTATTGGATAAAAGAGGACTGCAGATTTCAGAGCCAGACCATAGCACATTGTCTACTTTTCACAGGTGTTCTCCTGGCCAGTTATACAGAGCATGCAAAAAAGATCTAATTTATACTCCTCTTGGGTTCTAGTGGATTTTATAGCTCCATCATTTCCTAACATCCAGTGGGCTCTGCATCTCATAAGCACTCCCTGACTCTATGGAAAATGGAACAGTGTCCAGTGAGACATATTTTCCTTGCTTTACCTAATACTAGTGACCTCAGAACCAAAATTCTTCCATACAATAATTCAGAAATTGTAAAAGGACTTTAAGATTAACACCTCTCCCTACCAAGCAGATAAATTGATCCATCTTTTACACAAATTCTCTATCAGGAACAATTAGCAGGAAGAATTATTAGTGGGTTAGAAGATGCTTATCCAACAGTAAAATGTTATTCACTCTACACAACATGTATCCCTCTGTCCCCAATAGGTGTTGGTGCTATATGGAAGTGGAAGGCTCAGGTTATGGTATTTTTTTGGGAACTCCAAAACTTCTATACTTTTTATACACGTTAGATTACACTTTTTATAATTATACTCTTAAAAGCCAATGAGAGCTGACAATGAAAATGAAATGGCTGAAAAAAACCACTGTATGACAAATAAAACATGCTTTTTAGCATTTTTAGAGAACCGAGCCTTTTGTATAATTCTGCAACACTAGGTACTAACATAAGAGAAAATCTATTATCTTTTAACAATAGAAATCATTTTTTTTATTATTGTAATTTTGATGTCAATCAATAAAAAGGTAATTAAATGTAATCACAGAGAAAAGTCTTACATACCTCGGTATCAAAATCCATGAGTAAGACAATTTTGTCTCTGATATCGTTGAAAAGATTATGTTTGTTGATCAGTTCAAAGACCTCTTTGTGACGAAGTGTTAAATAAATTTCAAGAGCTTGACTGTAACACTTATCATATATGTGCCTGCAAAAAAAAAGGCATCAAGAAGTCCATAAGATATGGCAGCATAGGAACATGGCAACTTTAGGAGAAGGACATACATTTTTGTTGGGGTTACCCACTTTTCCTCTGTGGTTAGATAAAATAAACACCAATGCGGAACCCTGACTGTTTCTTTTAACTGAAAGGAAAAATTTTAATTGGGTTTAAAAAACGGCTGAAAGCCACAGGGCAGCTGTTCTAAACACAGCAAGCTAGAAACAGCCAGACCCAAAATACCAAAAGGGCCATGTAAACACTGACATGTACATACTAACAAGGAAACATTTTTTGGTTATATGATCTTATCTAAAAGATTAGAGAAGTGACATTTAGGCACTGCTGAACAATCAGTAGATCTTCCTGAAATCTAAAGCATAGTACAGATTTAAGATGATTGTCGATGTTGTGCTGCACAGAGCACTGTTCTGATTAGTAGAGGGAAGGATAAACAAGTGGCACCCCACTGTGCTCTCCTCCATAGGGGTGCTTAATGGTTGTACTTGATCGGTCATTTCTCATTCTGCCATTGTGGATTGACGAATGGCATCAGGGGACTCTTGTACATGTATTCGATTTTCACCGTATATGAACACGATTGTCTTGGACAACAATCATCTAACGTGTACGTACCCTAAACTTTACCCTCATAAGAGGTCACATGAGCACATGAAAAATAATCAAAAATCTTGTCTCTACTTTTCTACAGAGTAACCTGGAGGCTGGTATTTAAAAAGTTTCAAAGAAACTATTGGTTCACTCTTTGCAAAATTTTTAACATTACACTGTATTTTGTATATCTCTTAGTATTCTTCTTTCTTTCTCACAGTAATACAAATATACATGACTTTCCTTGTTCCAGAAAATTAAAACGTCTAAAAACCTTTTTATAGAAAAATGTTCAGTTCAATCACATTATATCATATGACAATCATCTTACTCATCTGAACAAACCAAAATATATTCCCAGAATTAAAAGAAAAGGGATAATGTTTTTCAACAGACACGAAATTTCAATAGGTATTGCAATGTTGTCATTTTAGATGTGACAATGACATTTTTACATGCGTGATCTTTTTTTGTTACTGCATTAGATACGGCTCTTTACTACTAGCAGGAGCAATCAATTTACCAGCACCCACAATAATTCTTAATTTGTCTTTCCTTTCAATACAGACAGAGATATGTTATCAGCCAGAAGAAGCGCACAACTCTACACAGCAGAAGATTCTGCATTTTTTATGAGCAACTAGAGCATTCCTGAACATATATAATATACAAACTATACACAGAAACATACGGTACTTTTTTTTTTTTAAAGATTAAACTTGTATATGCTTTATTTTTCAGATAAATCTTAATAAAAGACCACATATTTCCTAAAAAGTAAATATTTGATATAGTTCCACATTTTGTTCTGTTTACGATTGTGTATTCTTAAGCAGGAGGCCACATTTCTTGTCTTTCTTCTCTATTTCATATTATTTACAAAACTTTATCTTTAAAAAAAAAAAGGAAGGCAGTGAGTGTTTTACAAATGAATAAAAAGGGACATAAGTCTTAACAGGCATATTTCCAAATGACTTTCTTGCATCAGCACGGTGGCTCAGTGGTTAGAACTCTGGCCTTTGCAGCGGTAGGTCTCAGGTTTGATTCTCGGCCGGGACAGCTAGTGATATGACTATAGACTTTGTACAGCGCTGTGTAGTTTGTTGGTGTCATATGAGTACTGTGTAATAATAATAATAACAGTACTGGAAAATGCATAATAAGCTAGGTGAGCCATAAAGCTCATTTTTACTGACATAAATGTAAAATTATATGTTTTAACTTACAGGTGGAGTTTAGTTATATGAGGATGCATCACAAGTTAAGTTCAAAGAACACCCACGTTTACTCCAAATTTTACCTCTATCCACTGGTCAGAATAATAAAGGTCTTTGTGCATTTATCATCTATAAAAGGCATATTATGGACTGCAAGTACGACCAATTGTATACACAAGCCTTACATTGTGCTACATTTCCAATGTTCCAACATAACTGAGCACATATAAAATGAAAACAAACCTAAATGTTACAACTCGCCAAAACTTGGATGAACAGAGGCTTCCAATGTAATGAAAAGATTACCTTATACAGTGTAACTAGGAAATGAGTACATATGTGCAGACTTAACTTACAATTCTGCCAGAGCCTTTAGAAGTGTTCTGTTGCTTGGGTCTCTGCTCAGATGCCCCTTTAAAGCCTGTACTATGGTCTTGTTATTGTAGAGGTCACCAGGCCATTCTTTTATTAGTTTTGCAAATCCCTGTAAAAAACAACGTTTTTTTTCTTTCTTCTTTTTAAAAAGGTGTGCAGCCCAAAATTGGTTGTATAAAACATCTGAACATAGGAAAATGTTAGGTAGGAAACGTAAAACAATATAGTAAAGATTTATTATTTTAGGTATCCAAACAAATCTACAGTTCCTGGAGTCCCAGTAACCTATTTAAAAAGCATGTACACAAAGAAATATGCAAGACATAATAAAAACACCTACACAGAAAATAGCAGATTTTAATTGCAATGCTTCTCTATGGTTACAAGGTTGACAATGCACCCAAACTGCTTTATGCAGGGTTCTGGGAATGCATTATCACAAGGCACCAAGTAAACCTGCAGATATCTGAACTATACAAAACAGTGCTTCCAGGAGAGATCAGTGGGTCCATTGTAGTGAATTGCACCCAGGATCTGTGCATTTTTATATATGATTGTACTGCAGCAGCTACAGTTAAAGCGTGTTGGCAGCATGAGTGAGATTTAAACACCAGCTTAACAAAGAAGAAAGTAGTCTGAACCTTCAGAGGTTTGATATGACCTCAGAACGGTACTCTAATAAACTGTGCTCATGCTCCCTGAGCAATGCTGTTAATTGGGGAACTGTACAAGGGGTGTGCAGAAAAGCTGCAGTCAGTGTTGCAGTGTTAAGCAGAATTCTGAATCAGGATGGACATAAACAGAATGTAACTTGTAACGTTATATTGCATGCGCGTTCTATTTGACATATAACAAGTAAAATTACAAGCTTATACCCAACTGTGGCCCTCAAAACCCCTCATTTCATTTCTGATGAGGAAAAAACAATGGCCACCTCAACAATGACCGCCCCAATATTTTAGCAGAAATATAAAAAAACCTGACATTTAGATACTGGCAGCATAAATACTTAGCAGTGTAAAATAAGTTTGGAGGGCAAGAACATTACCTGCTGTATTAGGTCATGCCTCACCACTGTTCAAACAAAGGTTGCCCCCTCACCCCTTTTAAACGAGACCCATGTGCAGACAGTGGCTACTTAAATGCAGATAAGGCAGTGAAGGAATACAATTTTTTTTTTCCCACAGAACAAGAGTAATTGATAGGGTGTTCCTGTTAAAAAGAATGATGTGGTAGCCCTAGTAAAGATTCATTTCACTGTGCCATTTTTCACTGTGCCATTTTTTACTATTCTCGCTTTTCGCACTCTAATTCCAGTCTGCCTGAAATGTTTTGGTTAAAAACAGTACATTTAAAGCACAAAATACATAAAAACCTAAAGTTCAATCTCACATTTTTTTTTTTACAGCAACTGGAATATGGACATAGTCTGGCAGATATTAGTAGGTTGCCACAAAATAATGTACAATTAGCAAAGGTTATGTAATAACAAAGTGGTAAAATAATAATAATCAATGTACCTCATAATCTGTTCTCAAAAACTCATCCAGGATCATTTCATAAATGGCAGGTCTTAGCCGCATGTCACCTCTTGGCAAATACTTGCTGATCGCCTGTAACAGATACATAAAATACAATTAAACCATAAACCATTTCAGAACACTGTACCTGTAAGCTCACAAAGTTCTTTAAAAAGAAACAAATTATAAAAATAGACCCATTAAAATTGATTTATTATACCCCAGATGAGCTACAGTTACTAGTACTCATTCTCTACTTACTATTTACTAGTATTCATTTTCTACTACAACTGCCAGTAGTAACATGTCATGTCACATTGCTAGAGGTTGTATCACTGAAATTCAGAATCTATTTTCTGTGGCAGAAGTCATTTCATCAATGACCAAAATGCTGCAGAAATGTAGGTAAATCAGCAAGATGTTAATAGCCTTGACAAAATTTACATGAAACAAAGTTGAGAGACACTACAGAATCACAATGGGACATATGTTCGGGGGCATTTAATAAAACTGAAGAAAAAAAGCCACAAATAGGATAAACTATCATAAAACTCCAAAGTCCAATTAATGAAGAACTAAATTAAAAAAAGGATCACTAAAAAAACAAAAAAACAAAACAGAAAATGGTGTTATCAATGCAGCTTAGGTATGTATATGTATAAAATTAAAGTGTCACACCTAAAGTTTAACAACACAACAACTTTTAAAAAACAAAAAAAAAAAAACAATTTAAGCGTTTACTTGCCATTTATCAAATTATGAGAAATGCAATGCACTAATATAGTATTTATTGGATTCATAGATAATGGACACAATTGTAAGATTTCTGTAAATTATATAAATATGGGTCCAAATATAAAGATATCAAAGTCACCCCGGAAAAGTAAAGACAATGAAAAACCACAGCATATACAAAGATATTTGGTAACTTTTTTTTTTTTTGAACAGTTTTTCATATTGGTTGTTTAGACCTCTGATGCCCAGTAATAGATCAATACACTACAGGATATAAATAAAGCAATGATTGTTGAGAGAAGATTTCCATATTAAGGTGCCAACTAGGCATTTACTACTTTTTGTCAAAAAGTCAAGTTACATGTATTTTTTTTGTGTGTGTCTAGAAAAATCTTGAATAGTTTACAGTTTTTGATTGATGCTCAATAAAAGATAAGTTGTTGTTTGGCAAAACTGTACATTGTTGATCAAGTTCTGCGTTATTATACTATTATTTGTGATCAAGTCAGGCATTGTCCCAGTCTTTAGGAGATTAATAGACACTAAACAGGTCTAGGCTAAATTCATTCTAATACACTTATAAACTAAACAAAGAAAACTCAATGCTTGAATTGGAGTTATTATAATGTGAATTTCATTACATTTTAGTTATAGGATTCTCTGGGCTTAAAAACAAAGCAATAACTACAGAACAAAATCTCTATGACAGGGCTAGAAGGGACACCTAGTAGTGCCTAATAAGTAATACAAGTACATTAGCAAAGACCTATAAGTTTTAATAAAATTTAAAAAATGGTCATACCTTTACTATATATATCCTTCTGCATCTTACTTTGAGTTTTACGGCCTGATTTAATAAAGCTCTCCAAGGCTGGAGAGGATACACTTTCATGTTTTCAACAATGGACTAGTGACTGGGTGGTGCAGCTAGAAGGGGCTGGGGAGAACACTGATAATAAATATAAATAAATATATAATATATATATATATATATATATATATATATATATATATATATATATATATATATATATATATATATATATATATACCCATAAAGGAATAAAAAAGGGTTAACAAGCAACCACAACCATGTATTATCCCTGCTTTAACTGGCAAATGAAATGATTACAAGGCCTGGAGGGGTATTTTTCTCTGATGTCTTATCACTTCAATGGGAAAAAAGACATTTAATCTCCATAGGTGAATTATTCATTTCCAGATGCTCGGCACCAAACGGAATGTGTTATTCATAGAAACCAATATCTCTTCTCTAAAGCTGCAGGCCAGTCTAAAATCTAGACTTCAAATAAACACCTATTACCTATAGTAATGGTATGGTAACTGTGGATTCTCTAGGAGATTTATTAAAGAAAATTCACAACCACTTTGACCTTAACTTTGGCAAAAGAATGAAAATAATATAAAGATATAAGGAAAACACATGATTTTTTTTTTTTACTGCATGTTTTTAAACTTCAGATTTTCAGATCAGATTTTCTTATTAATAATAACAAAGAAAACTATTACATTTACTAATAAGATCAAACCATTTAAAGTTAAACAGGCCTAATATCAAAAAAGCACCTATTAAATTATATGGCAGTAAAGTGGTAAATTAACGTTTAACGACATACAAATTTTAGGAAAAATCAATGCAGAATTTGTTAGGTTTTCCAGGGCTACAGTCAAATTGAAATGCTTTATATACAAAACTTTACAATGCAATCTAACATAAAAATGTATTATTGGAAGAATTTGTGAATATTACCTTAAGTTGCCCAATCTTCTTAAAACGGTATACCTCATCTTCCCACAGTTTCATATTTTTACCAAGTATTTTCTGACATTTTCTAAAAATTAAAAAGAAAAACTTTAATACATATAAACATAAACTAGTCTTTCCAATAACAGTTAAGAACGCAACAGTGCATAGATATTCATGCAAACTGCTTGGCTACTCTAGGATGCATTTTGATTGGCTCTTCTGGTACCTGCTCATACTCTCTTCCTCTCCATAGAACAGAGCAATGCTGTGTGTATGCTCTTTTGTTCTCCTGACACAGGAAAAGATAGTTTCCAGTGACAGACATCTGATGATGTACAGACATTTAACTAAAAACACAGTCAAAACATATCCCTATCTTCCCTATGTCAACATGCTTGCACAAAGCAGGAGCATGACTGTGCAGCGAATTACAGAAGGCAGATATTAAAACAAATTCAGGACAATCAGGGCAATTAAAAAAATTATATTTGAAAACAATTTTAGGGATTTTTTTTAAATGCATAGGTTTAAATACATTTTGTTTCACCATTTAATTTACCTAGAAAGGGTATGGTTGTATTTGGGAATTTAATACATGTGGAAAAGCATAGTATTTCTGGCACTGGCCTTTAGGAAAACGTTTCTTCCTACACATTGGGATAAATGTTCACTTTGAAGTGACCTTTACATGGAGCATCTCATTCTCTGCCCATAGAGTACAAGATCCTTAAACTGTGCTAATGATGGGATAGGTAGCTTCATGCTGAGGACAGCATATCCTGCAGTCAGACAATTTACTTTCCTTAAGTGGACTGCACAGTCTAACAATTTAAACCTGACTTCAAAGTATCTGATTACATCTTTTATCAATAAGGACAACGTTATGTTTAAGGTATAACAGTGAAAAGGAAAGCTCACAACACAAGCTCATGTGCCCAAAATGCTTAAAACTTGGCCATAATTTACCAATTTCTATTCCAGTAAACCATAGGAAAAATAACAGAAGTTGTGGATTTCTATCTGTAAAACAAAGAACTAATACCATCTTTTACTACACCCCTTGTGGCTAGATCAATTTGCGTCCGGACAGTCAGCAGACAGATATCAGAAGTGTTTAGAGAGAAGCACCGCTCATTAGTTCATCTTATACACTCTGAAGATGATCGTAAGGGTCTGAAGAAGTATTATTGTTGAATGTCAGCACTGCTGTCATGGCACAAGGGCTGTAAAGGCAACATTATTCAGATATACACAATGTACTTTCTCTTAGCCATTAATGCAGAAGCTTACTGCATTTATTTTATTTTTTTACTTAACTACATAATGGCAAAGTACTCTATGGACATTCTTACAAAAGAAATCTGCCAGATATAGGATTTATTAGCAAAATAGGCACACATGCTACACAGCAAATTTAAATACTAGACAGATATTGAGTGATTGCTGTCAGGCAAGGCATGTCTACCTACTAGCAAATTTCGCTATGGTTTTTCAACAACTCACTTATGAGAAGCTTAGCGTAAAATCATAACATATCATGGGTGCATGAATGAACTAACTTTAGTGAACGTGCAGCAGAGCTATATCATCCTGGACCTTTCTTTCAAGCAAAGATGCTTGACTAAAAAAAAATGGGGCCTGCATTAAAATAAAAAAAAATAAAAAAATTCCTGACACATTTACTTGTACCAGAACTTAGATGGTGGTGTCACATCTTGACCTCAGGGTCTTATGCCAAAAAACAGTATGATACACAGTTGAAATACATACATTTAAACCGGGATTAAACTTTAATGCATACCTTTACAGAGTTCACATTACTGAGTTATTTGAGTTATTTTAAGACATTATCATGTGACATTTCTTTGTGTTTGCCTATAAATATTGAATTACTCTATTATAAATTAGGAATTGCACATGATCCCTGTTAATTTTTATCTGAACGTTATGGGGATGTGACAAGATTGTCCGATTATAGAACTGGTTTGGCCAGCTTACATATCGTGGCAGAAAACTTGTTGTTTTTAGTCATTTCTGACAGAACATAACAAAGTATACTGAGTGAAAATGAGCCCAGTCACTGCTGTACAATGACCCTAATCGGAATGGAGAACCTGCATATGTAGTGAGAATGGAGCGTTGACCACTCAGAGGAACTGTGGAGGCTGACATTTCGGATTTTCCTTTTACAAATACTAGTTTCCTAGCTGTTATTATAACCCCAAGTCTTCAGTACTTTCTGACCCACGGACTTTCTAAGTATAAATATAACAAGTTTCTAATTCAATTTAATGTGGTTGGTATAAATAGCACTTTGCAGGTGGTCAGCAGGGGACGCCTACACACTACTCTCATTAAAATTTTCATTCATAAAATTACATCCCCTGCAGAGAAACAATGTATTTACAACATTACAGTATATTGATATGAAAACCCACAAGGATAGAAAAATGCCATTAATTTTTGGTGTAAGCTGTCATCCTTCTTACACTACCTAGTGCACCACTGACCTGGAACAAGTGTATGGGAATAAAGGTTTCTCAGAAATCACTGGTTGCATGCTGTCAGTAGATCAGTGACGGATGGTGAACCCATGATGAGGAAAAGCCCTGGAGTCTGTAACTTTGCAACAGTTACATTGTAAGCTCATGGTTGCTTTAACGATCTTGAACTGAAAGTGAGGTGGTGTCTGAATCTTCTGTGAAACCACTGATCACATCCACAAAGTGTGTAAAAAGAATAATGCCTGCTATTGCTGAAGCTGCTACTCCTCTGATTCCCTTTACACCATCAACCTACTTACCTAAAGGGCCACTCTGCTATGTTAAGTGGATTAACATTCCCCTTTTTTTGCTGCCACAAAACTGTATTCACGACCCTTTTACCTAACCAAGCTACAACTTTTTTTTTTTTTTTTTTTACCATGCCCCTCCTCTTCCTGGCTTCCTTCTCCATAAAGTCACTACTCACCTGACACCGGTATAAATGGGTCTATTGTAATAAACAGACAAATTCATACAAGTTTGCTTAACCACCTGGGCGTTACACTGATGTCTAGATTTCTGTACCAAAAGCGGTACACTGTTTTTCATGATTCTTTTTTTAAATTGTAGACCTGTAACTTACAGAAATATGTCCGAACAAGAGTCTAGTAGATATCATGAATATAAAAAATGTTTGAAACACACAATCATGTAAAAAAAAAAAAAAAAAAAAAATTCTTTTAAAAAATTAAATAAAATACACAAAAATCAGCTTAAACAAGAATACATAAATAAATCAAAAATACTGAAAATGCGATAATTCGGTATAATGTATAGTAATATATTTTTCTAAAACACCTCCCTAGTGTCCAACAGTCCAACGTCACATACCTATAGACAAAACCACATAAATATATTTTGTACTATTTTGTATTGGATTGGATACAGGACTTTGTATTGAATCCAATACAAAATATTTGAATTTCTCGCTACGACCCCCATCGACGGGCGCACGCACGGACATCATCAGGAATCGCCGAGGGACGCGTACGCGAACGCCGAGTATTCTAATTCTTTCCAAACTTCTGTACTTCCGTGCAAAAAGTGTTACATTTTTTGCATGGAAATTTATTTTAGATTGTAGGCTATAATTCACCGAATTACTCAATAATTACTTATAATTCACCGAATTACTGCATAACTCACCGAAATATGTCCAAAATTTTATAAATTTATTAATAAATTTTTTGTTATAAAACATAAAAAAAACTTTAAAAAAAAGTTTAAAAAAAATAGTGTATAATGTAATGTACAGTAGCTTATATAATATATATATATATATAATATAATTATATATATATATATTATAAGGACTTCTTTGTATTGGACTTAATACAGCTTTTTTGTATTGAGTTCAATGCAAAGGAACTCAATACAAAATTTTGAATTTCCCGCCCCGCCTCCCACCCGCACTGACACATGCAGCGACGTCACTGGGAAACCCCGGTGATCGTCACTGCACTCGCCGGATGAAGACAGAAGACATCTCCGGAGGAGCTGCGGGGAGAAGGTGAGTATTTTTTTTTTTCGATCGACGCTGGACAGAACGGATCATCGCAGCGGGGACCAGGTAGGTGTTAGGGATTTAGACAGTGAGAAAAGTTTGGGTTTATCGATTTTTGCAAAAACAATAGACCCGAACCAAGGTCGGGTTTACCGGCCAGGTGGTTAAATAACTTTTTTCCTCACAAACACAAAAGTCTCTGGGTCCAGCCACTGGCTTTTCAGATCCTGAGCACTGCATCCTGGGAGAAAGGAGAGAAGGTCACATGTTCCTCCAGACCCTGAAGTATTATTCAAGGGTAAAGAATAAAGCACAATTAGACAAGTTCCATTTAGGAATCAAGTCAGCAATGGGACCTTCAATGTAACTATTTTCACTAGATAACATTACTGAATTCAACACACTTAAATAGGCTATGGTCATTTTTAGGATGTTATAGCTAAATGAAAAATCATTAAGTTACAGTTTTACATTTCGATTCAATATCCAGCTTCATATTGGACTGCTCTGCCCAGACAGAACAATTTCTAGGAGTAAAAGAAGTGGGAGCTCGGGTAAGCCTGGTAGGGCAATGGATAAATACATACTGGGATACGGAGACAAAGAGGACACACAGAAGGAAGACAACAGAGAAGAGGCGGAGATGGCAAATCTGACCAGGCAAAATGTGGAACTGAAGGCCTCAATTTGAACCTAAAAATTGTTATAATTTTAAATAGTTACTTTGGTATGTCTGTATGTTGATGTATCTATTTTTTTTATTTTTGTATCAGTGCTTGCCTGCTTCTGTAGACCTTTGTACATCTTTAATAAAGCTTTACTTGATGTTGAGTACTCACCCGCACTCCCTTGTATATCACTTGAGAACCAAGACACTTATTTAGCTTAACAAAACAATGAATATCTAAAAAAAAACGTATTAAATATTATTTTCCCTTCGAAAATGGAGGCAAACCCCTGAGCAGGGGTAACTGAATTATCACTGGTGAGCAAAAAAAAAAAGAAAAATCAATGCAACATATTCACTGTACCTGGCAGCTGTATCATATTCTTCTTTTTCCACCAAATGTGTTACGTAGGCTAAGCCAATATCCTAAAATGAAATAAAATACATAAATGCATATACATAAGGGTATATTTAAAACAAACAGCATAATTATGTGTTCAATAAAAAGGCTTGTTCGTTTGTTCTGTGTGAACAGAGATGGACAAATGTACTTGAAAGGTAACTAAAAGGTAGGTCACTGAGCAGTGCACTACATACGTGTTAGTTAATTCTTTATAAATGATGATGTCTTGCAATGTGCTTGAACATTGCAAGAGACAAAGTCAAAGTGAAGGGGAAATGTTATGCCTACTAAATGGGCCATGAGGAGGTGAGTATAAATGGTATCTAATGTACTTATTGGCTAGTCACTAAGTTACACGGTAGGCGCTCTTACTGGCAAAGAAGAATGGTGACCCAAAAACAAAATGACAAGGACCATCAAAGGGCTGTGGTTAAATAACTACTGCACCAAAAGAAACAGGAGAACTCAAACACTCTTGAAGAACTCTTTCAATGAAATGGTACACAGAAATTTTCACATAGACCGCCCATGGAACAGGGTGGTCTATGTGATTTTTTTTCCTTTTCTTTTTTTGCCACTGTTTTCCTTTGTGGACAAAGTCTGGTCATGCTCTGTGTATGCAGTCACCAATCTGTAAACTGTCCTGGAAACATTAAAACATTTATTTATGGTTAGAGATGCTCCAGACCAAAGATTTGTCCTCTTAGAAGTCTGAGAGAACTCCCAGTATGCCAAGCACTTATAATAACCTACTGCTGAACAAAATATTTCATTCTCTAGAAAACAAACTTAAGAGTATAAAACGATAATCACAACTTTTTTTTTTCCAGTGTAAAATACACAAATACATTGAAGTACTATAAAAATAGTATTTATGCTGGTCAATTTTACAATAAAAAAGATTAAAAATACTATAGCTCCCTTTAAACAATGCTGTAGATTTTGTTATATAAATTTCCAAGACTGCCCACTCAGCATTGTTACATTACTTATGACATTAAATGTAGCATATACTGAAATATATATATTTATATATATATATATATATATATATATATATATATATATATATATATATATATATATATACAGCCAAGTACATCCAAAATATTCAGTGCATAAGTGATCTTACCAAAACCTCATGTCTCTTGACATTTTTCTGGCAAATTTCTACAGCCATAAGAGCCTCCTAAAAAGCAGAAAAGGTATAAAAGTAAAAACAAGAAAAAATGAACACTGCAAAGCAATCAACATCCTGTTGGATTTCATGCCAACATTTTAAACCAACGAAGTGCACCCAACGGTAAAATATTGACAATAAATTATGTGCATATTCTTGATAGGCAGTAGAGGAGCTTGTTAGATTCCAACACTAGAAACATCTCTTGGTTGTTTAGATTCAAGGGCCAGCTGTGCTAAGCACCTGTAAAGATTCCATTCTCAGAAAAAAAGTTAGCTCTTAGAAAAGATTTAACCACCTGGCTTTGAAATGTTTAAAATTGATTTCCACAAAATATAGATACAGGAATAAAAGAGTACCCGTTTTAAGGTGTTTACTGATTGTTAAAAATATATAACTATCTTAGTATGCATAATCTGGGCACATATTTAAATGAGGGTTTAACACTATACCATTGTTAGTCACAAAGTATGATAATGCAAGGAATATGTGCAGTGTTAAGCAAGCAGAGCAGGTTGTTCATAGTAATTATTGGCAAATGTGAAGGCACCATAAAATGTTTTTATTTTTGTTTAAATGAATTATAAAATACACAAACAATAGAAAACTTTTTATACGGATGTAAGTTTTTTTTTTTCATGTAAGGGCCATACCTCATATTTTTTTCTCCCCAGCAACCAATCAATATGGTCATCTTGGTCTCTTTCTTTTGCCACAACAACATCTCTTGGGCTAATTATATAAAACAGGGATTCACCTTCAGCATATTCTGAAAAAAAAAAAAAAAAAAGAATAAAATCAAAAAGTTTAATTAGTTTAGGAAACTAAATGTACGAAAGAAAATTTCTAATGATGATTCACAACACTCACTGCTATAGGTTTTACTTCTTACCCAAGCGATAGTCCCGGCACTCATTCTCCTGAAATCCCCTGACCGTTATGGCATCTGAGGACACTTCTTCACAAGAATCTGGATGTGGCTGAATTATATCAAGACATGGCCTGGCACAAAACTCCTTATTCTGGGGAAAAAAAAAAAAAGAACCAATATAAGAAATAAATTTAAAGAAGAACTAAACCCAGTGTATACTTACCTGTCCCTGTTACATTACGGGTACTGCAATCTTCCTATTTTGCATCCTCTTTGTTCTGAACTTTGGCCATCATCCTGGCCACCAAATGGCAGGGCCAGGATAATGTAACTCCCCTTCAGAGATGCGGGAATTTGTTGACTCCCAGAAACCGCAGGAGAAACCAGTAATTTTGACAGAAGAGATGGTGATCAGGCAGGTAGGAATGCTTATTGCAGAAAGGACATCACCTGCCCCGTTCTGCTATAAAACCTTACCCTGAATGGAACCGTGATATTACTAAAACATGGGAAAAATATAAAGTAGGTTTAAGAGGCTACCTGTGATAATTATATAGACATGTCCCCTTTGCTTCCTGCTTAAGTGACCGTGATTTTAACTGAAGTGTAACATTAAACAAAACCTGGAATTCTATTCCTGAATTTTCCCCTTTTTTCAATAGAAAAATGTAGACCAGTAGATAAATGTTTACCAGGGTTGTTAGGAAAGTAAAGTCTAAATCATCAATTTAGAAAAATAGCATTTTAGAGATGAAGGTGCAAGTAAAGTTACTGTTATCTATGCAGCTACCATTGCAAAGTTTCTCCAATGACGTTCCATTAGTTTGGAAGCTGCCTCACTCCTTTTCTGGTAAACACAAACCCAAAAGCTATGGTAGCTAAGAAACATTGTGGCAGTAAACCCCCACCTATTGATTTTGTAGCCAAGCAAACCGTACCCTTAATGAACTCTTACCCCGATTGTAAAGTTATATTTACCGCTTTATCTGAAGCTTCCTTTACAAAGAAGAGCATCACAAACTGATCACAGAGAGGTGCTATTCCACTGATGAAGTATTCTGTATCAAACTGTGATACTAAAGAGAAAAAAATATAACATATTCATAAATTTTTAATATTTATATTTAGCACACTTTAGTGTTTAAGGCTAATACAAAAAATACATTTTAGTTTTTATATTTTTCTGCCTTAAAAAGCTCTGTGTATGTCATGTAATATGTAAATTGTTTCCCTTTTTTTGTAAAGAAACCAGATGTAAATTCCTGCACATTAGGTCAAGTGTAATTTAACAAAAACAACTTTTGCTGCTGCTGATGATGTCTCCTTTAATTGCAATCCTATTTGTAACCACCAGAAGTTCTCAGACTAATGCTGAATGACAGCCAGTACTATTCTTTTAAGTTACCATCATCATATGTGCAAGGAACACATCAATGAAATAATGTCTATTTACTCTGCTTTCTCCACCTGCATGCATACTCAATGCAAGCACATGAATGGTTTTGTTCCTTGTTCAGTTTCTTCCTCTTCCATTTTGAAGTCAAGCATTTACACATCATGTATTATTAAAAAATTAACCAATTTAAAGCAGAACTAAACTTAATTCCTCTAGCTCCATTGCTGATGCCAACATATTCTCTCAATCCTTTTGTTGACTGCCAGCCCGGAATGACATAGCTTGCACATGACTTCTGTATAATCATTCTGGAACTGAGGTATGCAGAAAGCATACCTAGGTGTACATTCTAGAGAAAAAAGCAAACAGGCTAAAAAGTCTGTTTCACTGCAGAGGTGTTTGCAAAAAAAAAAAGAGCCTGTCTGCTTCCAATATTTACGTTTTATGTTAAATTCAGATTTATAATGTATTAATATGTTTGCTCAGACTTCAACTAAAATTGATGAGACGGCAAAAGGCTTGAGTGACTGACAACACACAGTACAAAGAAAAGAGGATTGAAAGCTCAAACATATATTCACCTTCTCAAGGCAAAATTAACATTAGAAAATATGGGCATTTGTTTAACAAAGGACTAACATTACAGGAAAAAAGAAAATATTTTACAGATAGCCATGAAAATGGTAAATGCTTGGGGGAAAAAATTTTTTTTTTCTCTTTTTGCCACAATCCTATTTCCAAGGTATAAAAATTAAGTTAATTTCCAGGCTGGCAACCCATGGTTCTGGTTTTTGTGGAAATACACAAAGCATGCAGTAGTTCCCCAATAACTGAGTAGCCACAGGCATTCAACCTCTGAGCAAATGTAAAAATTAGCTGGAACAGTTCACAAACATTAACTCAATCACATCCTGCTGTCTTCAGTCAAACATAAAGCATAGTGGTGATTACACGCAGTATTACAGCATGAAAATAGCCATGTAGAAAATTTGACACCATTTCTTTTCATCATATTACACTGTAGAAGGGCAGACATCTGAGCCGAGTCTTCTGGAATATTATTTATCCAGAGGCAATATTACCGGAGAAAGCTTTCTGACATACTATTCAAAAAATGTGTCTCACTTCCCAATATTGCTTACAGACTATGAACAAAATATGATCTACAAAAGAATGTCAGAATCAAACCTTGACATTGTTCCAGCACAATACACAAACACATGAATTTTGCGGCATTTTAGGGCTACAGGACATAAACAGGAAAAACTAAATGCTAATAATATTCTAACTAAAATAATTTTATATATAACCATTGCTATTTATTTTATGTTATTTTCTTATGCGAGATTTTTTTGCAGTTTTTTTTTTTTTTTAAATATAGTAACAAAGATGAGGGATAATAATATTCAAGTCCCAACCATAAGACTTATGAAAAAGAGAAGGGAAGAAAAAAACAAAGGAAACAATGGTTTCTTTGTAAACAAATTTTTATCCTTACTGAACATGTATAAAGTTTCAATACATTTGTAAAAAAAAAAAACACAATGGATATCCATACACAGGCCGCTAGAACAGAAAAATAGCTTATATACAATATGTTAATGTAACAATACTAAAAAAAAGTAAGGAAATCCAAATCAAAAATAAATTATCTACATGGGGACGAAAGAGGGGAGAAGGGTTTTATAGGGTACAAGGGAAAGGGAGGTTCTACCAAGAAAAACTGTATTTCAACATTGGTAAGAAAGCCAAGGCTCCGATGTCTTATAGAATGTTGGCATTCTATCGATGTCTTATAGAATGTTGGCATTCTATTCTGAAGCATACAGGTTAATTTATCACTGGTCAAAATGCTGTTATCTGAACGCAAATCCTACATTTTGCTGAATGACCAGGATGAATGCAATTTTAGAACCTTATTACACCTCTGTGACTTATAGAAGCTTGATGCTGATTAAAAGGGTTAAACACAAGTCAACAGGAAGTCAAATGTACCTATGAAGGAACTAAGATAGAACTCTGAATGCTTTGAAATTTGATATCAAATGCAGGAAAATGCAGCAGAAAGCATGCTTCAATTTCCATGCATACAAATTCTTAATACAGCTCTGCTTCTTTTTCAAGCATGATCCATTATACCTCAAAGATGTGTACAATGTTTCTAATAGGTGTTACAATGTATAATGTGCTATACACATTTATTTTAATTCCTCCTGAAGAAGCAACCTCACCACCAGCTGTAAAACGCGTTGAGGAATAAAATTGAGTAATAGAATTACAGTCCCACTATTTGACCAGAAACTCATAATGAATCTCAGTGGTCTAGAAAGGTAACACAATGGTAGTGACCTCTTCACATACATGTTTTGGCAATAATTTGTTGGGTTGTAACAATGTTGGGTTATAACTATTTTTTAAACTTTTATTTTAAACTGTTTGTGTAAAGTTTATGATTTTTTGTTAAGGAATGTTTTGAAAGTGCCTATAAGGATCCAAGTGATTAGAAAGATAGAAATGAAAACTTACCAATCTCAACATAACGATTTGGTAAGTCTCTTACTTCACTGGGATGTCGCTCTTTCACAGCACAGATCTGCAAAACAATAAAACATATTATAAAATGATTTAATAAAGACATTATGTAAGACTGTTGGAGTACAGTATTTGGGGAAAAATCATTAATTGTAAAACTTTAGCCTGTGATGAATTAACCATTAACTTGATTAGGATCTTTCCTTTATTTTAAATCACTTGGTTTAAAAGTGCACAAAATGAATCCGTCATCCGATAGGTAGTCACCACTAAGGTGTTTTTTGTTCCTGTTGTGGTGGAATATTTGGTCATACAGTGTCTGTCACAACTGTCTGTTTGTATATTGTCACATTTGTTTGTAAATTTTGAAAATACCAATTTATTAACCCCTAATGCTACCATTGCCTGTTCTTTGACCCCATATAGACACTAAAAATGCCATTTGTTCTATTTGTGTGTTTGCTACCAACATATTTTTAGAATTGGCGGTTTTCTGTCTGCAATGTTTACTGTTTGGTTGGCTACCAGCATACAACTGTTTAGCGTATCATATTCCTATATTTAAACGCCTGGTAGGCATGTCACTATCAAAACACACCACTATTATCCTTATGGTTCACTGGTGTACCATGTAAGCTGCAATTAAAATCTTTAATCTTATTTTATTTACCACACATTGATTATACCCATGATTTGCCAAAGTGCATGCAGTGGGCCACTATCAGAATCTTAGATTTTATTTAATTCTATTTTAATCAATGATATTTATTTCTTAGCAACATTATATATTTATATGTAAATTAAAAAAATGTTCCTATGCCCATTAATAATATTCACTTAAATTTCACAACCACTACCAAAGAGGTATTAAGTGTGTGTAGAATAAAAGAATAAAAATCCCCCAAACTATGGTTAGGTACATTATTGCTCCAGTGTTACAGAATCAGTCTGGCTTTAATTAAGTACTCAATAAGATGTGGATAAAATAACTTTTGCAGACACACCAATGTGTTAAGTTTACATAGAATTATCAAAAATTGACATACTTAAAATAAAAATGACACCGCTGGAAGCACTATTTTTACTCGTTTCTACTATAGCAATGCCATAACCACAATTATTTAACCCGGTCCTTGATGCATCACACATACTGGTAAATCCCTTTGGAAAAAAAAACAATAGGATCCTACTGATAAATGTGGTGTGAGGATTAAATCCTAAATAATTCCAACTCCAAAAATACACATTCCAAGTATAATAGTATACCTCGCACAAAGAAAAAAGCCTTCAATGCTGTAATGCACTGCTTATAACCACAGGGAAACAAGTGTTTGCAAATACCTAGGAGTTACCATTTGTTATCATTCTAGGACAGCTTTTGGCAATGGTTCATGGCACCAAGGAGCAGAAAACCACTGTGGATTTTTTACTGCTAGTCTAAACTTAGAGTGTGTGTGTGATTTTAGAATACTCTTGTTACCCTTGATGCCCTTGGTGACCTCTCTACCTATTTCGGGGTCAATATGAACAAAGTGTGCACATTTGGGCCCTTTAGAGCCATCAATAGCTTTGATTAGTGTAGTGTGTAGTGTGGGATATATGATTATTATGTAGTTTGATTGTTGAGATTATAATATGTTACAGGTCTAATTCTTCCAGGACTGAAACAAGTATGTCACTACCATCAAATAGGTAACCAATATCATTTGTGATCTGTAGCAAAAAGGTTGAAGGTGCTCAGTAATACCTTAAATTAGAATGACATTAACAAGCAAATGACAGGCAAATTTGTGCAGTTACAAAGTTACCTTTACAGATTTGCCCCATCCAATGACCAGGGTCAGATTATCTTTCCAGAACAGGCTGCAGGGGTACATATCCGGACGTAGGCTTGTGTCATCTCTGGGCACATTAGTTATCCTCTGCTTTGTAATTATGTCAAGTATCTTTACTCCCTGAAAACACAATATAATAAAAACATAAGATGAAAATGTACAGCAACAGGTTACAAGGAAGAATCTATGCGTGTGTTATATATTGGCTATGCCATATTTCTATTTAAATCACTTATATGTAAATGCTATGACTGCAGATAAACTAAAGATCTACTAAACATACTTAAAATACCTCTTGGTAAAACTGCAGTGAGCAACAGGCGAAAAGAGCAATAACAATAAAACATCCAGTCATAATATTTCAAAAATAACGGTAAAGCTTTCAGTAGAATGCATTTTCTAAACACAGGATCCAGTAGTAAAAAAGCTATTCACTTCTTTTTACATTTGAATGGGCTTTTTGGCAATAAAAAGGACTGCGCCCATTTTTCAGCATCTAACTACTTGTAAATAGACACTAACTATTGCAAATAATAAAAAAGAAAAACATCTCCCATATTTACACATTGAACAGTCTATAAACAGCTTCTGGGAATAAATTAAAACTTGTAGCAAAAATACACCTAAAATTAGCAAGTTTGCAATTCTGCTTAAATACTTTCCCTTAAAGAGACCTTGTGACTGAACCTGCAATTTAAAATACAAATCTCCAGCTAGAGTACTTACACAAGAATATGCTAGGGTGTATTGGCTTACAATTTCTATGACCACAATGTGCTGTTGTGGGCTTTAAACTGCATTCAATGTCTTTTTTAAAAAAGTAAAACACTTTATGTAACGCTAGAAAATGATAATGTATTTGCACCAATACTTGAAAGTTTTTTTTCCTCTGTCATTGAAGCAATCATAGCTGAATTATTCATGTAGAGGTGATAACGGCTGTATAAATCATTTACTTAGTCATTGCCCATCATGAGGCTTTGTTGCTATTTATTTGATTGAAGTGGAGACAAAGACTACTGACAGTGATCAGAAAGTGATGATCCATTATAACAATATTTATTCTGACTGAACATCACACTCTGTCATGTAAATAACAGCTGGTTCTTACAGCACTTGAAGGAAATACAAATAAATATTATGCAACAACTCAATAACAAGGTTCAGAATGGACCTGCAGAAAATAGATTAGTATAGTATTTGGAATAAAATGAACACAAGTGAACAATGAAGAAAGATGCCCAAGCAACGAAAACCAGACTGTACAGAAAGGCTTATTGTGTAGTTAGATTTGGTCCTTTGGTTACTGGAAATTTTCTATAAGGCAGCGACAAACACAAAAAATGCACAATACCTGTTTTGTGTATTTATTGTTCTTTTCAGTAATCCTGCTTAGCTACAGCATATGTTCTAACAAGACATGTATGAATAAATAAAACTTTCATGTGAAACACAGCAATACCCAAGTGTTTCCTGCAGAAAAATTGACACTAGAAACTTATTTATCAAAGGGTGAACAGAAAACAGCTTATACACAACACTATTTTTCTGTTTGCTCAAGTATGGTAGGTTTGATCACTACTTTAGGGTCACCACTTTGAACGTGCAGCCTGCTATAGGACACAATGGGAATGAGATTGAGGGTTGTATTTAAACCCCAATAAGCAGGCTTGCATTTTTTGATTCCAAATTTCTGGCAGTCAGTGGACACTATGTACATGTATGGGCACTTACCAACTTTTAACAAAGACAATACAGCCGAAAAAGTGCCAAATTATGCCAATCAATATGTTATTTCTGTAAATGGAGTTTCTGATTCCCAATTCAGGGTAAACAGGCTCTAAGAAATGCACCTTTTGGTCTAGCTGCAATAGCATGAGGCTTGCCATGATGCCATATTTAAGGTTCTTTTTGGTTTTAAAGTCTTATTCGCTTTGCATCAGCTAACTTTTTTTTTAAAATGATCAAAAATATGCAAAAGAAAAACAAAAATGTTTGAAATACAAAAATATGCATAAGTGCATGTTATCAATGTACATAACATAAATAAATGCAAGCAGAAACTCTTGTCATATGTGTGTACTGTGATTGTCTCTTTTAGCTGACAAATGTACAACCTATGTAAATAAAATTAGATTTTCTACAAGCAAAAATATTCTAAATTACAAAATATAAAATTCATACCACCAATAAAATATAATACTATAAACGCAAACAAGAAAAGCCTTTAAGATTGGTATGCCTGCCCACATCTTACCATATTATTGGCCCAAGCAATGAAATTCCCTCTCCACTTGATGTTTGTTATATTTCCTTCCCCTTCATGTAGGATAACTGTCTTCCATCGGTTCAGCCAGGTTCTTTCATATAGGATCAACTACAACAAAAAAGAAATATTTATGAATGTGCACCAACATCATTTCTGTGTCTGAAAGTTATACAATTAAATTTCAAATACTATACATTTCATATTTATTCCAAACCAAATAATAGTAAATAAAAGTACTAGTTCAAGGACTATTGCTGCTATTGTGCCTTACCCTGCTCATTACCAAAAAAATGTAAGGAGTCTAAACCTTTCCTTTTAGGTGTATTGCTACTGTTTGGACCTAGAAGAAGGCAGCATATGCCTAAAAAATTGCCATGGAGAATGGAGTTACTGCAGATAAATAGATCACACTACAATACTCCGTTGTAGTGCCTTAAGTTCAGAAATACAGCGTCAATCACCTTAGGCATCAGAATCGAACCTCAGTCACTCAAATCAAAGTCTGTGCTGGCCACTTCCATTGATAGTAAACACTCATACTGACATTTTTCAGCATGAACTATACCTAATAATTTGGGCCAGATTTACTAAAGTTCTACAAGACTAAAGATGATTGACTAACATGGGGGGACCTGTGTAATCCAGCAAACCTGGATTTGATCTGGTCTAGGACTGAAAATATTTGTCAAATAATAGCAAATGTTTTTTAAAAATCCATTCCAGGTTTGTGGGATCATTCTGATAGTCTATCTTCCCCGGTCTTGTAGAGCTTTATTAAATCAGGCCCTTTCTGTTCAAAAATGACACAGGCAGCAATAAAAACACCTTTTTAGTGAAGTGTGGAAAGGTTTGTAAATCTGCCATTTTCAAATTATAGTCTGTGAATTTATTAGAGAAATCTCCTATGTTTTCTGTCTCGTGGACAGCTAACAATTGGCAGGATTAGATAGGAAATCCCACCAATGGGGACACATGCAGCAATATAAATCTGACAGGTTCCATTCATTAGAGAACTATTTTCTTTTTGAAAGAGTGGTGAGGAGATTGAATGTTATAATGATATATTTTCATTGCTATATAGGTCCTTCATTTCAATAATAATGTACTCTTTTTACCCAAGTAAAACAATATAGACAGAAATACATGAAAACGCAAAAAAATGGCATAGCATAATGTGAATGCCTAGGTGTCTTCAGTTTAGTTACATTACATAGCTTTTCATGATTATTGGTTTGCCAACTAAACATGTATACAATATACAACATGAACCACGCACCTGCTGTACATAAGTGAAGGAAAAGCAAACTACTAAAATTTGAAGTTTTGCCACAAGATGGTGCCAGAGTACAGCAAAAGGAATACAAAATGTTAACTTCCGCTAGTAACAATGAACATTTTCTATGCAGCACATAACACTGCCAACCTGCAAGGGTAACATCTTGTAATTTTGTTTCTTTGTCCAACTGTGCTCATCTTGTGGGTGTACTGTAGACAGTACTTACACCCATGGGTGCCTGAGTGAAATCATTACTGTGCAAATGACTTTTGGTCAGATCTTGTGAACTAAGGTTTTTAAAATATTGGTTCCATTTCACAAGGGTCATGGTCAGAGGACATTTAATGCAAATTGCTAAAAGTGTTACTACTCTAGAATTACAAATTGATTGAGAAAAAAAATAAGGGAAGAGAACGGATATTTTACAGACAAAGGAATAAAAATGAGAAATTACATTTTGGCCGTCAAAATACAAAAGTTGTGCATAGAAAAGCCAAAAAAAAAAAAAAAACATTATCTGCAAGGGCTCCAAGCTTTTCATGGCATGCAGAGTTTTCTTTGGAATAAAATAAAAGACCCTTTAGCACCACTTAAAGTCCTGTAAAAGAAATTACATTGATAAGACAAATATTGGTTGTATCCAAAAATCTATTTGAACTACTTTGCATTAATCAAAAAATAATATCACATTTTTTTTAATCTTCTATAACGATTGGCTGTGAGCTAAAAAGTGTCCTTTTCCAACCTCAAACTTTTGAAGATATTTTGTTATTCCTTCCTAACACACTTTCAAAATCATGTTTATTGCCCAGAGAGGTTCATATTAACCATATATTTTTAACCCTTGTATCCATGTCCTTTCTTTACCTCCTTACCTACATTAATATATCTTCTACATAGCAACATTTCACAGAATACATGGATCAATTGACTGCAATTAATATTCAATGGAGTCAAATTAAAAAAAAATATATATATATATATATATTACACTTTAAGTGAGAATATAATTACTGATTTCTTGAACAAGATGTCAGTGCAATAATTCCCTAACTGCATTCCTCTGCACCTGGTGGATTTGGGTATCCCTGCTCAGCTTCGTCTCATCAACACTAGCTGCATTTTCCATTTAAAAAAAAAACAAAAAAAACATACAAACAAAAACAACATACAAACATAAAACAAAAAGTCAGTATTAAAAAACAGAGAAGACATACCGTACTAGCACCAGATTAATACCTGTTCATATCTCAGCCTATGACCCCAGTGTTATAAGAGAACAACGTTACCCACTGAGTCACTATGTAGTTGTAATTGCAGAAACATCCAATAATCCCGGAGTGCAGTCATGTCCTCACTCAACTTCCAATGAAACCTAAAAAAC
Source organism: Pyxicephalus adspersus (assembly GCF_032062135.1). Taxonomy (NCBI): domain Eukaryota; kingdom Metazoa; phylum Chordata; class Amphibia; order Anura; family Pyxicephalidae; genus Pyxicephalus; species Pyxicephalus adspersus. Next base: position 96,745,572 of record NC_092862.1, read on the forward strand.
GTCTCTTTCTGCACTCACTGGATGTTACTGTAAAATCAGCTTTGGCTCCCAAGAGAACTTCTGCCAAACTATATCAAATACTTCATAAATGAAAATAGTGCTGCAAATGTTACATTGCAACTTGGACTAGAACTAAATGAGATTTTCTACTTTGTGTTACAACACCATTTTCTAATAGTACTATAATTACCACAAATACCTCTTGTCTGAATACACATATAATTGGAAAGAAGCAAGTTCTTCCTAAAGTGCAAAATTTGCAGATTTCTTTACTCATCTGTTTCTGATATCGCATGCTAACCCTCTACATACCATGAACACTACACACAATACTGATTTGAAGACAGTCATCACAATTTTATCCGTGTCAGAGTTGCTCAGATCCTTATTTTGCTCATTTTCTTGCATCTTGGACATCACCTTTACGACCCAACTGTTTATTTGCTGCTTAATATAGCCTATTGCTTTACAGGTGCTATTGAAAGCAGACAATGTTGTTCGCTACATCGGTCAGTGACTTGAATTTTTGGGCTGATTAGTGTAAGTAATGTCCACCTTCTTTAAAGACAATTAGCAACCATGGTGTTTTGGTTAAAACCTATGGCATTATCAAGTAGAGAAAGTTCTCTGTGCAATCCATTTCAAATTAAATTGAACCTACACTTTGCCCACACAGAGTAAAGCAAGAAGTTGACTTAAGTGCCAACCTACAGCTAGACATGCCCACTTAGTTTGACTGGGTAAAGAAGTCCCACACAGAACTAGGAGTTTACATAGGGCTAGGGACTCTTTCTTTGCCTAGATACCCAATTAGCCAATTACCAAGCACCAGCAATGTCATGTTTGAGAAAGAAGTAAATCAATTGATCTGGAAATTATCCTGGTAGGGATAGCAGCAGCAAGGGAGAACAGATAATGCAAGCATAGTGAGAGGGGGATGCTTTCTTTTGACTATTTGCATTACCATGAGTTTGTTAACCTAAACTTCTGTTTTTTGGTTCCTGGTAGTATGCTACAGTATATATTATAAGAGCTTTGCTGTAACTTTTTTTTTTAAGCAAAAAGTTTTCAGTTATTGCTAGGCAGATCCCGTCTATGTTATGTAGAAAAGGAGAAAAGAAGGTTTCTAGTCTCTTTTGTTCAGTAGGTAAGTATTGTTTCCCTGGAACAGGAAGGATGTTACTAGCAAAAACACCATGGTAAGATTCAGGTATTGATAAAGTAGTGCATGTTTCTTTTAAATGATTGACTGTCTGGGTAGTCAGGCCAGGATCAGGATAAAGACCCCAGGGTCTCTAGCATTACAAACCAAACTAACAAGGGCAGTGTTTATACTTCCTTTAGCTCAGATTGCCTTTAATCACAGATGGATCTGCACATTGTAAACTAATAATGGGACATGTGGGATACACTTAAAAATAAGCTATAAAATACATTCAGGAGGTGACCATTTAAAGGTAAAGGATGCCTTAAATAAATTATGAGGCAGAGTACTTATGGTTGTTATTCAGGTTTACCAACCTGCTTGGACATAGCTTGTTTTATAGGAAATGGTTCATAAGTTGTTAGAATCCATTTAAACATGCTAACCTAATGGATGTTGACTAGACAAAATTATACAGCCTGCTACAAAGTGGTTAATATTTTATTCCTCATCTAATGGGACACATAGATTTTTTTCTTATTGATATTTCAAAACAGCTACATTATCAATTCATTTTCTGCATAGATTTTGGTGCATTTACACAGCAGCAAAAGTTACACAAATGTATTTTTAGTTTATGATTATGCATATTGATGTTGGTCTTTTTGCTTAGAACAGCAAGACAAAGCAGCAAGTTATCCAATAATAACATTAAAAAAAAAACACAAGTCTTACATAACATGGTCTTCCTCTGAATGCGTTTAGTAAATGTCAATTTTTGCAGCTTTTTTTTGTATTGTATATCTGCAGCTGTTCCTGCATTTGCATATGTGCCGATACAATTTTACAAATGACTAGTTCTTTTCTAATATTAACAACTAGTCAGGATCGTCAAATAAACCTGATCATATCAGTTATCAGGTGAAAGCCTTGAAAGTGTGGCAGTTTAGAGATGAAAAAAGTGATCCAGAAAATGTGACAGATTAAATAAATCCATTGAATTCCGATTTTTATATGTCAGTGTTTCAGAAGCAGGTATAATACAATATACAATGTAATTGATGTTCTTTCTATTTAAATCTGTAGTGTGCTAAAAACTTGTAAAACTTACCACATAGCTTAATAACGGCAACCATAATACTTATGATAGGACTAAAGTGTGTAGAGTGAAACTGGAGTTTCATCATCATTGGGCAAAATTGTCAATGAAGAACAGCACAAGATATACCCATAAAAGCATGGTTTCAAAGGTGCAGATGCCCCATTCTGAGGATTATTTTAATGATGGAAACATTCTTCATGGATTTTGGTTCAAAGGCATCACACTGTAGATTTGTCTGCTGTGCATCCATAATGCAAGTCTCTTGTTCCAGGACATGCTAAAGCTGCCACATTAAATTGGGATATGATGACTATTTGAGCATACTGTCATCAGTATGAGAACTAAAGTTCTGTGACATGCCACAATATCTTGCTGGTTACCCTTGGAAGAAGAGTACACTGCTGTCATGGACATAGTCTCCTAGATTGTAACCTTTTTGGGGCAGGGTCTTCTACAACTCCTGTGTCACTGTCTGTATTTATCTGTCATTCGCAAACCCTATTTAATGTACAGCGCTGCGTAATATGTTGGTGCTATATAAATCCTGTTTAATAATAAATAATAAGATTTAATATTAAATAGTCGGCAACAAAACCAGAGTAGGCTGTGGCATTTGAACAATGCTCAGTTGGTATCAATGAGTCCAAAATGTGCCAAGAGATTACACAATCAGCCTGAACCATTGTTACAAAGAGGAATCCTTGCTTTTTATTGTTTATGCCACATTCTGATCCTAGCTTCTGAATGTTGCAGCATAATTTGAGACTCATTACACCAGGCAATATTTTTCCAATCTTTGTTCAATTTTGGTAGGCCTTTGTGAATTATTGCCTCAGATGCCTGTTCTTAGGTTACAGGAGTGGTATATGTGGTCTTCTGTGTCTATAACCCACCTGCTTTAAGGTTTGAAGCATGTGTTCAAAGATGCTTTCAGCATACCTTAGTTGTAAGTGGTTTAGTTACTATTGTCTTTCTATAAGTTTCAACCAGACTTGGGAATATAAATTAAACTTAAAATTTCTGGAAAACCCTAGAGACAGTTGTGTGTAAAAACCCACCTGGTCAGAAAAACTCAAACCAGTCCACATGGCACCATCAAGCATGCCATGTTCAAAGTCACATAAATGACCTAACATCCTCATTCTGATGTTCAGTTTGAACTTCAGTAGGTTGTCTTGACGATGTCCAAATGCTTAAAAGCATTGAGTTAGTGCTGTGTGGTTGGCAGATATTTTCATGAATAAGCAGTTGAACATGTGTAAAGTGGCCAGAGAGTGTGTGTATAAATAATTTACAGGTATGCAAATAAGTCATGGAGTTATTGCCAAGTTAAATAAAATAGGTAAACACTGCTAAATTTGCTGTTTGGATAGTTAGGCTCACAAAAGGACTAAGCAAATGAAACCAGCAACGACCCAGAATGATCTGTAGACTCACAAGCACAACTGGCTAGTATAAGAAGACAAAGGAACCCTATGCTCCTTATGGCAGCCTCTAATAGAGTCTTTAAAGAAAAATAAAATTTGCAATTATTTAAGCCCAATAGGATAAAATGGATAATGGGACTGAGGGATGGAATCTGTTTATCATGAGTTTGCCTGGGTTTATTTGAGTGAATGAATTTGCTGAACACACACACACACATTTGTTTTATTGTTAGGAATTTCCTTGAATCACCCAATGTATATGGTTCTCAAACCAGAGACAATGTATGTATATTGAATATTTTTATCTATTAGGAGGAAACATTTTCAAATGTGAGTTATCTGGTGTCATGTGGTTATGCTGGTGTTGTGACAAAATGCTGAGGATGTTCAAGTGTCCGAATAACCTCCAGTAAATTGACATCACTGTAGCACAGAGGTGTAGACATGGTTAAAAGCATGCTGCTTTATTTCTATGCCTATCCACATCAGAAAATGTTCCTAGCTATCTTTTTGACCCACTAATGCTAGAGGGCCAAGCATACCCAAACGCACACAACTGTTCATAATAATTACAGGAAGAAAATGTATTTTGCTTGTAGCTTTAAACAGGTCAAGCTAAATCAGCCCACTCAGTGGCATGTAATTCCAAAAGCATTTACACACTGACATTTCTAAGTTTACAAAACACAGTGTATTTCTTCTCTGGCATTTTTGCGTCCCTGCGTACCACAAAATGCCTGAATGTCATTATTTTGAAAATAAGTGTTGGCCCCTATTAAATGAAAAGTACTGAGTGGGGGTTTACTTGCCAAACAGATTTGGAAATAACTAGCTTTCTATTCTATCTATGTTTATACAATCTATGTTTTTCTGTAAGTAAAGTGTTTTAAATTGTAAGACACACACACAATCAGCCAGCTTCTTTTAAGCAGCACCTTGATGGTGCCAGGTTGGAACTCCTCTTGCCTTCAAACCTGCCATAATCATTTGTCGCATAGATTCAAAAAGGTGCTGGAAGCATTTTTTTGGAAGTTTGGTCTATATTTATAGACATGATATCACTGAGTTGCTGCGGATTTGTAGGCTGCACACCCATAATGTAAATCTCCTGTTACACCAAATCCAAAATGTGCTCTATTGGTTTGAGATCTGGTGAATGTGGTACATTTGAGTACAGTGAACTTGTTGTGATGTTCAAATAAGTATAAATAAAGTGGTTGGTAAATGTGTGTATATATTTTTAAAAGCAGTATTAAGTCATTGAGAGAGTGGGCAGACACATCACAGAGTGTCATGTACTTAGATGTTCTACTATATTACAAGAGTTTATCGCAGTCTCTGTCCCAGTTACTTGCACTTGTTATCACTGCCACCGAAATAAAAAGTAAGTAGGAAGCCAACATTTTTACATTGTCCCTAGAACAGTTGGAAAAATCTTTAAATGGGGACACTTAGTCCAAGAACAACTGTCTAGCAGGTGAATTTTCCCCACTTTGGAAAATTCACAGAAAAAGTCATTTTAACAATGGTAAACAGATAGCAAAAAACAAAAAGCTATTATTTAGAAATAAATTAATTGCCTAGGCTGAGATGATGTAAAATAAAAATAAAATATGCTGCACAACTCGGTAGCATTAACTTAGTCTCTGACAAGGCTAAATCTTGTTATTTGTAAATACAGACAAGCACGGGATCCAGGATTTAAAATAACCATTTCTTAGCATGCATTTTAGAAAATCTAGGAAAAAAAAGTTTGAGCCGACGCTTTCTTTTGGAAAGAAAAGCAGATGAAAGCATGTTTGGCAGAAGTAGGGATGGAGTACTGTTCTATAGAATAATAATAATTAATACCATTTGATACTTTTATTAAATTTTGGCTCACTTTGTGTTTTGTCTTTTGGCTTCCTAAAAACCCTTGATAACATTCAGCCTGCTAAGAGCAAAAGGTACTGCCATCAGTTAATTAGGTTACACTGCATTGCACAGTGTCATAAATTTAATTATTAAAGCTTGATTACTGGAAGAGACAGAATGGATACTTCCCATTTATAATAATTTTATTCTTGCTGATCCTTTACTATCCAATCACACCCCTGACCTAGGTGTATTGTTTTACCTGACCTAAAACAAAGTAAACCGTTTTATTAAACATAATTACATACTACTTGAAGGGTTATACAGTAAAATAAAAATGAATGAATTTCCAATATAAACACTCTTGTTGTAGCAGGATGAGTGAGACTCCAGAGTAGGGAGATGTACCTGGGAAGTAAAAAAGCTTATGGAAGTCCCAACAAATCCTAACTAAAGCTGAACTGTCACTTTTAGTAAAAATAAGGGAAACTCATTTAAAAACAAGAAGAATGTTTCATTTATTGTCTGAAACTAGAAATCTTTTATTTTTGGGTCTGTTTACACACTAGGTAACCAAAGCAGCAACAGCTGTAAACACATTAGGAGCAGTGTGGCAGTTAAATCGCAGACTTATGTTTAAAATGTTCTATGTTGCATATGGCATGAATATAAACTGCCCTTGGAGAAGGTTAAAGCTGATTTACAGCAAGTGTTTCTATCTTACTATAATGATTAGGTTATCTTTACCTTGCTTGACATTTTAGTTTGCACACATTTCTGTAGATTTATTGAATACATGGGACGGTTCCTATATAGATAATTTAAGACCCTTTGAGACTAACCGTATGTTACATTTCAGGCTATTTATCACTGCTATGTGTATCATTAATTTATCATAGTTATCACAAGTAATGTAATTACCAGCAACAATAAAAAAAATATTCTATCTTCCTTTTAGAATTTTGTTAGGACGTGTTTTTTTAAGTGCATATTCATAAATGACAAGTGGCTATGCAGAAATATCACAATATACAAACAGCTAATGAAAGCTGCTAATTGCACACAATATAATAAAGTGTATATAGGTATATAGAGCAAACATTTTTTAGTGTTGGAAAAAAGCTTACAACTACTAGATTACATACTGTACATTGTGTACTGTGGTGCATTAACCTTTACTGCATCAAAACAGCCTATTTATTTATATGGCGTCCAAAGTACAACAATGAAACAAGAAATGGACATGTACATTTTTTAGCAATGCTTTGTACCACACTGAATGGTGCTTTACCATTTTGAGATTACACTTATAATTAGAACTGTAACACAGTAAGGTACAAAATAGGTATAAATGGGACCTGAAATGTATTTTTTTTTGGCTAGAAATTCTGTTTAAAAATAAATTCACCTAAGTCTGAGATGTATATGGGCACCCATTGCATTCAAGCCACGATGCCATTCTCCTCCCAGTGGAGATGGTAGTCACTGTGGAAAGTGAATGTGGTGGTACAGTTCTAACGTTTCATGCAATGCCCATGCCTTTCATTACTGCCAGACAAATGTTAGCAGAGAAAGTTTTAAGATTAATAAATGAACCACAGTGATAATTTCATTAACTGCAAAGATGGAAATGGGTTTCCTGCATACCAACCTAACTAAGCTCAGAAACATTCATGTCAGCATTTACATACTGTATTTATTATACTTGTTATATTAAGAAAAGTCACACAGCCAGAAAGCTAAATAGGAATGAGAACCTACCTTGTTTCCTCCAGTAACAAACTGCTTACAGTTAGACTTTCCAAACAGAGGGTGAACAGCAACAATCTACAAAGACAACACATATTGGAAAATAAATCTTAAAACATCATAGCTAAAACAGCACAAAAATTTGCTCTTGCTATGTTCTGTGCTACTAAATTACCATTACACAATATCAAATAATTAAAGAGTATTAAAAGTTTTTTTGTTTTGGATAGTGTAGTGACAGTTTAAAATCTATGAGTTTTTTTAAATACCATTAAGACTGAAAGCAGAGGAAATTCCAACAACTTTTTACCAGAACCAGTGTTAATCTTAAATAAAATAAATATTAAAAAAGAAGGTAATGCGTTTTTGTGTTAAGTGAATGCACCAGTACATATATAAAAAGGGTGCAAGCAATATTTTGGCTTTGGGAGGTCTTAAATACATTTTGTGATAGAACTATAGCAGTCAAGATAGACAATGTACCTGATTTATTAAAGTTCTCCAGGTCTGGAGAAAATAAAGTATCATGGGAGAACCAGGATGATCCAGCAAATCTGGAATGGATCTGGTCCGGGATAAAAACATTTGGCAAACAGCAAAATATTTTTTGAAATCCATTTCAGGTTTGCCGATTCATCCAGGTTCCCCCATGATAGTCTATCTTTTCCAGGCTTGGAAGGATTTATTAAACCAGTCCCAATGTCTTTTCTTGCTAGGAGTAAACATCAGTGAAGCTTTTGGCAAATCCCAGCAGTCACCTCCAGTACAATTAAAGGCTACTGGGCAGGTTGTAAATTTTTGACCAAAAGCCTATAGTTTTACCAAGACAAAGAGTATACCTTTAATAAAAATAAAATATAGTGGTATCAAACCAGAAGTAAATCTGTGATACCCACATGTTCCCGTTCCCTCGCAGGGCACTGCCATCTTCTTTTTTTTCTCTTCCTGTAGGCGAACTTCAGCATCAGGTGGACGTAACTCCTGAACTCAGTTCAGCTTTTTACCGGATACCCAGAGTGATCAGACAGGTAGGAGGGATTATTGCAAAAGGACCATCATCTGTCCCTTTCTGCAGTTATGATCTGGCTAATTATGGTTTTTAAAAGTGGAACTTTAGTTCTCTCTTAAAAGAGTGGGGCATTTTTACCAACAAACAACATGCTTGACTAGCCAAAAATGTCTTGCTATCTGGGGCTTTACAGAGATTTAGCCTTTCTTACCGACGACCATTTTCAGGAGAATTAAGAAAAATCTCCAACAGCAACATAGGTAAAAATTATTTTTTTAGTGTGTGAAAATGCTAGAATCCCTTTCACATTTTCTACTGCTGCAGATTTTTCATCAATTTCTGTCTGCTGAAACCACTATTATTGTGACAGTATATGAGGGCAAAAGGTGCCACAAATAGCGGTGTGAATACTTATCATACTTAATAATTCTTAAGCTAGTCTGACTGTTAAAGTTTTGAAAATTTTGTCAAAGTATGACTTTGCATTTGGGTTGAACCCTAAACCTATTTCTTGGCTGTTGTAGATACAAAGTTATTGTAACAGGTGTCTCTTTGGAGCCAGTCACTGTGAAAAATGCATAACTGCATAACTATTCACCAACTCTTAGCAATAGAAAAAGATATCAAGAGAGCGGCAATCATTATTGAGCAAAGCTGTATTTATGGAACAACATTATGTTTTATTGAAACTTTAAGAGCTGGAAATAAAGTAGAAAGAGCAGCACAATAACTAATGATTTTCTGTGATTATATCAGCTTATAGTTTTACGTGCAGGAGTATTTCCATCATTTTCAATCAAAACCTAATGTACTTGAAAGTTATGCTACAAATGATATACAAACTATTGAACAGTGTTTGTGGAATTACATTTAACTGACATCAGCAAAGAACTATGAATTGTCTGGTTTTAAAACCTCCTAATGTTATACTTCCTTGCATAAAAAGGAATATAAATTAAGATATAAAATAGAGTATGCTTCACTGTTCAACTCTATTAGCTGAGGCAGTAGCTGTCATCTAGCAGCATATGGTCCCCTGGTAGACTGAGGATTGCTGCCTAGACATATGCAAATGAAAATCATTTATACAATTACATTTTAACATTTTGAAGGTTGTGATACATGTTCTGAATTGCTGAAAAAATGTTACTACAAGCCTATTTTATTTATCAAATTAAAGTTTAGGTTGCCCTTTTCCTATGAATTTTTTAGGATTCAAATATCAAATATCAAGAGATTTCCCAATCTTTACTGCCCTAACATAAGACATCTACAGCATTAGTAGGTTACCATACAACCATTCTGGGTCCTTGCAGTACAAGCCCAGAATGATAATGCAGAAGATGACATCTAGTACACCTCCTGCGTATATCTTACAGACAGCCACAGCTTTTCTTGGTTGCTTACTATGTGCATTATTACAATGTGTTCACCCAAGTGTAGAACCATGCATGATCCAACCATGGGCAGGCCAACTAACAGGATCACACATTTACACAATACATTTCTATTTAAACACTCTTATTTGTGCTTAAACTAAAATGAGCAGGTGGTCATCAGCAAACTGATCAGGTTTATCCAGTTGTGTCTTTAATTAACACTCACCTTTATTGGACAATCAAAAATTTCATGTAATCCTTCTCTTGAATACAGTCCAAACACTTGCACCTGTAAACAAGAATATAAAATTCACATTCACTGTATATAACTGATAAATATTACTATATTTTACTTTGGCCTACAAGGAAACAAATCTAAATGTGGTTAAATTAGGTGGTTTTACCACCTTTTGGTCAATGGTGCCTAGTTAAATACCAATCTGCTTACCCTGAAACTAAACCTATGCATGCACAGCTCAGAAAAAACTGACTGCTGGGGGGCAATATTAACCACCTTCCTGAATAGCAAAAGTTCAAAGTGAAACTTTAGTTCCACATACACGGTCTACCAAACCTTGGTCATTTGCATTTAAAATCTTAGTACTCCCACTCATCCTTGATCTAAACCTCATTTTTCAAAAACCCATAGTCATTCGTCATTTAAACATAATTTTCCCCCCAAACTTTATTCAGACAAGCTGTGATTAAATTGTTCACTTACACTAAAATATAGTAATATAGGATTAGTGGGTAATAGGCCCAGAAAGGATATATGAGTAATATGAAGTGGTAAGTTATCTATCTGAAAGGTGTTTGTTTCTCCCAAAAGCCAACAAAGAAAGTGGGCTTATAGTTAATCATGTAATTTTATTGATCAGTAGTACTAAAAGTTTTGGCATGTTTTGTGTTTGAGACCCCGTTGTCAGTTTCTTTTACCCTTTTGTGGGTTTTACATTCAGGAGTCTGTCTTGTAAAAGAAGATTCCGGAGCTCTAACAGTCTAATGAGGAGAACAGATCCTTTAGATCCTTCCAGATACAGTCTATGTCTTTCAAGCCATTTAGAAGAAAGCACAAAAAACAGCGTATATTATAGGGCCTGAAGCCAAACTGCCAAGGAAAGGCAGAAACACTAAAACCCGGGACTACACACAAGAATTTTACCCTTGCAGTGCAGCAAAATAATGCATGAGTAACCTTATTTAGACCAGCGTTTAATGGTGAAATGGATCAATATGATGATGTAATCAGTCAGGTATATTGTAGGTTTATTACTGAATGTTCCAAACAAAAATGCAATAAACCAGTGTTCTGAATACTGCTCTGTGATTTAATAAATATATTATTTACCAACAGTAATTTGGCTTAGCATATATAATTTCTAGTCCATTAGACACTTTGGCAAGTGTGTTTCTGCAACACAATATATCCAGGCCTGAAAACGGGCTCATCTCTGACAAGCACATTGCAAAACATCAGTCCTAAAATATGCTTGCGGAATTAAAACTTTATGACAATTTTGATTTTAGTTCATGAGTATAATACCAAAAGAAAACCTTTAGTGTTTAATGACAAATGTGCATTTAGGTAACGGATATCCATGGACAAAACAAATCTAATTTCCCTGCTTTCCAATTTTTTTTTTTTTTTATATATAAGCACTCAATGTATCTGCCACTAAAAATGAATTGGAAAGTAGTACCTTCATTTATTTTTCCGGCAATAACCTGACATTAGGATCTGTTTTTTTCTGGCTGATTATGGCAACGGTCTGAGTAATGTGACTTTTAGTAACTGATTTATTAGAAAAAAAAAGTTCAACATATGAGATTTTTTCTTTTTTTTTTTAAAGAAAACAAACAAGGACATATGTGACATGTTTGCACTGCTGTGAAATGTGGGCAGCATAGAGAAGAAATGTTTAATGTAATGCTTCAACTTCCAGAGCAGATTATCCACATTTACAGGACTAGTCTGCCTGTTCTAAAATACAAAAAAAAAAAAGAGGGAAAAAAGATTCCTTCACATACATTTTATTGTCTAAACCTGGATTTCTCCAGTGATTACTAGAGGTTCCTTGAGCGATGAGCATTTTGTGACTCCCAGGTCAGTTTAACAAATTCCAATTGTCTTTTAGTTACCTGTAAGGGTGGTAGCTTTTCCTATGGCAAGCAGTGTAAGGGGTATTTTTCCTGCTGACCACCACCTTAATGTACTGTGAGAACTGTGAATATAGTAAATTATAGCAAGGGTTCCCTAAAGACATGGAAGTTATTGCAAGGGTTCCCCTATGTTAAAAAAAAAAAAAAAAAAGTAAAATAAACACTGGTCTAGACACTGTGAGAATGCAAATACTGATACTGATTCGCATGCCATGATGCACACCAGGCATGGAAGTATGTACATCCAAAAACATGGCCACACGCAGTAGACATATCCTGTTTATTGGCGTTCAATCCAACTAGTGACCAAACTGATTACTCTGCATTCACATCTTCTGGAGTTAACCTGGCCTACGTCCTGACCAATACCATTGATTTACACTGGTTGTTTCTAAACGTAGTGCAAACGTAGCTCGGCATGAGCTTAGTTAGTTCCCCGCCTCCATAATGTGTGGAAAAAAATAAAGGGAAAACAATTTAGACTGGCACCCAACTTTCAAGGTAGAGGTTTAGGTGACTGTTATGGTGGCCATACATTATTAAAAAAAAAATCCCTCAATATTAGATGTTAGATTTAATAAAAACACCAAATCTAATGATCTATGAAAAATATGTGTTTTTGTATTCAATATATAGGTAGCAGGGAGTGCTGCCTAACTAACCACAGTCACTCTGCAGTTTACACAACACCACAACTATACCAGTTGTCAAAGCAAGGGCCCTTTAACTCTTGTGGTCAAAAAAAACTACACTGCTTCCAGGCGTACAGCATACTGCTGCTTAGACTTGCAGTGCAGTTTGCTTCTCCTGGAGGTGTTTGCATATACTGGTCTTCCATTTTTAATGGCAGTACAAGTCTTCCTCCAGAGATGTAAAAGCAACATGTTTCCAGAAACACTTGCACAAAGTGGTTCCTAAACACTCCCATAAAGTTGAATGGGAGAGGTAGGAAGCTAGGTTAAGCTGGAGGCTGGTAGGTGTTAGAGAGTGCTATGAGCTCTGCTGGTTTATGGGTGCACATTTGTAACCAGGTAACCAATTGATACCAAGGATATATTCATTTATTTATTTTTTATTAACAATCCTCTACCTGCTGTCTAGTGTATGGCTACCTTTAGTCTTCATACATACCTACACCTCAGAAAACCCACACAAAAATAATACTAGCTTTTTAACACTTCTACCTAAAAGGCAAGAGTAAAGAAGTAATATTTCTGAAAGCTTAAGCACAGCATATTTTAGAAGTTTGAAAAATATAATGATAGGTGTTTTGTTAATACATAATTCCCTAAATCTTTTCACAGCATCAGGCTTAATGAAAAACAAAAATCAAAGATTGCACTTTAAAATTGGTCACTTAGAATGTTAAATTAAGGGGAACAAACTATTCTAGATTTAGTAATTTGCCCCAAAATATCCTATCTGAACCTTTTATTTTGTTGTCCACTATTTATACACGTTAGAAAATAATGGTACCTTCTTATAAGTGGAAAATCAATCATAAAATCCCTGATATGTCAGAGCCCCACATTCCCTTGAAGCACTGATAATTGTTAGTTATATAGCACCCATGATAAATGCACTCCAGCTGTAAAGGTAGACACCATTTTTTTGGCATGGGACTGCACATATATCGATTTTACATCTATTTAATGTGGCTGTCGCAAGATACTTTAATAGGCTGATAAACTACAATTGCTCATCAAAAGTCTTAATAATTCAAGGCAAACACATATAAGTGTTTGCCTGTGTCTTAATGTAAGACAGAGAACCTCAAGTTCACAGAAATCCAATTTTGCAGATTTATAACCAGCAAGGCACAAGTCTACTATTGTACAGATACACAGAGTGCAGTGCAAGGAAAAGCCGGATAATGGCTCAAACCAGCTATAACCTCTTATTCTTGCCTTTCTTTTTTTTCTACAGCTGTTAATCAACTTAATACAAATAACAATATTGACATTCTAGTAATTACTTTTTCCTGGGGCAGATTTGAGGAAAAATATATTTGGATAAAATCGGGAGAATTTCTGAGTAGAGCTTGCAAGGTCTGATAATAACAGGGCCATGGATTCAGGGAAGGCTTTCACTATATTTCACATCATTGGGGTGGTAGGTCAACTCAGTGGTGCTGAAAGCGTAAGTATACATTTCTATGAGTACTGACAGGGTGTAAAAATCTAAGCAGTATTACATTAAAATGTTTGGGTCACAGCTTAAAGGGGCACCACAAAAACCACAAAATGGCTAAATTGAACCTGAACCTGGTCTATTTGTATATGGTTTAACTGTATGTAAATCAGATTATTTTATGTGTCTAGGATGAAATCTGTCATGCCTGATATTTGTGGGATGGACTGTGGGTTTTCTGCAGATGGATGTTTACAAAAATGTTTCTTAATTATATTGTCCAAGTAGTTTATATGTCTGTGAATGGTCTCACTTTATTCACAAGTTGTTGTAGCTCCTGTGAATTTTTTAAAAAATCTTTATCTTTGGCAGTCCAGATAATCAAAATGTAATCAATAAAGTGAAAGTAGGCCAAAAGGTTTTATGGTGTCAAACAGATTTATACATTGGGGGCAAACTGTAAACCTATTACCACTCCCTTCCACTGAAAGTAAAAGGTCCCGCCCAATAGAAATGTATTATGGGTCCTGATATGCTGTGTAATTGGTTCAATTTCTGCATAGGCTGCAAGACAATCATTATGGGTAAAGTTAGTATATGAATATTCTGCTTCCATGGTGGCTAAAATGGTTCCTTGAGGTACAGAGCAGTGGCAGGTACATAAACATAGGTTTATTCAGTGATGATACATTTTTGCTAGTTGTGACTCATTGACCAACTTTTGGGGTGTCCCAAAACTGTTAGCCTGCCTAATACCTGGTGTGGTCTTAATTTACCTTTACTGAAAAATGCAAACCATATGTGGAAAATATAGAGGCTTGAGATATACAACTTTCATGACCTTTATGACTGAGTCTTGGGAGTTGATTTAAGAGAGACCAGTAGTGGACAGCATCCAATAATTGGCAGAATTGGTCCAACGGGGGCAATGTTGGTCATAAAAATGCAGAGCAGACCCAGCAACCACCTTCCCTTGGTTTCTGTCTCCTACAAGCAGTACTAATATGTAATAACATCAGTGTTGCCTGTGACTAGACTTACAGGGGGCAGTGAGGCAAATGGTCACTCTCTTCATAAGTGGCAGGCATTAAAGATAATTTGTCTTTAATTAGGTAAAGGCCTTTATAGTGGTAAAAGGACAATTATTCACAAACAGAATGCAGTAGAACAAGACAAATGAATGTGAGTAAAGCAAGTACTAATTTGCTAAACATTTTTGTTTTAATTTAGATTTTACTAATATATTGCTTTATAATTCTCATCAATATATAAAAATATCAACAAGAGCAGGATCTGGATAAAACCGTTTGTGATTTGTTATGTATTATTGTTGACACAAACATTGTATTGTGACCTAACAATTAGGGTAATTACTTTTTGTTATACATACCATACATACATGTAAAAAAAAAAAAAAAAAAAAATATTATAAATAAAAAAAAAAAAAAAAACCAAGAATGGGATACCTTGCCATCCTCTGCACATATGCCTACATGTTCCCCACTTTCATCCAGGCTGATCTGATTGATTTTCACAGTGCTCTGCAGAAAAAAAAAATACAAAATAATATAGGACTACACAAAACTCTCTTACAAAATAAATACATAAATAAATAAATACAAAGTTAAGGATATTCACAAATTCTTGTGGCAGGAATTTTCCTTAACTAAAAGCAGATTTTTTTATGGATCATTAAGGCACCGACAGACATCAGAAAAAGTTCACACTTTGATAACCTATGACTTAAAGCTGTAGCATTTAAACTGTAACCTAAAGTCCAAAAAGAAGCCAAAAATTAAAAAAATCAGCTGATCACATTTTGTACTTCAAATACCGTATTTTTCGCCGTATAAGACGCTCCGGAATATAAGACACACCCAATTTTAAAGGAGGAAAACCTAGAAAAAAAAAAAGATTCTGAAAGATTATTCCCCTTCTGATCACTCATGTGCCATTCATACCAGTATTCCCCTTCTGATTACTCATGTGCCATTCAAATTCCCTTTCTGATCACTCTGTGCCTTTCAAATTCCCCTTCTGATCACTCTGTGCTTTTTTTCCACTGTACGGCAGTTAGGACAGGGAACAGCAGGGGGCGCTGTGCTGGCTTCATTCACTGCAGCCAGGAGGAGACACGCGCTGCCAGAGAGGAGAAGAGACACACGCTGCATGCAGCCAGCGAGGAGAAGAGACACACGCAGGAGCGGGCGAGTATCTTATTTTAATTATTTTATAACACATTTGTGGTATAGGACGCACCAATTTTTCCCCCAAGTTTTGGGGAAGAAAGTGCGTCTTATACGGCAAAAAATACGGTAAAAGGATGGATAAACCTTGTTTTTATATAGGGAAAAATGAGTTTTCATTATCTTGTTTCCATTTTCTGGTGTCCAGTCCATGCCGGGATAGCACCGGACTGACTTGGCATTGATAACTTGCCACCTGTAAAGGTGTTTTATTTTTTCTCATAGTTCTGGTTTAACTTCTTGACCAGACACACTTCTTTCTCTAACAGCATTGCAAGTACTTTGCAACAGCATTGCAAGCAGATTCCTGTAAAAAGGTGTAGAGCATTTGATTTTTGTTGTAAATCTTAACAAAGTGTTCAAAGTGAAAGCTCGTTCCAGAGCCTTTTCTGTAGGAAAGCCTCTGCACTCTGAAAGTGTAAAGCAGCAACTGAAACCGTACTTTGAAAAACAGGAACTAGAAATTTGGTCATCCATGCTGGGCATTTACTACTGTAAACAGTAAATGCCTGAATGAATATAAACTGATGTTATTTGTTTAGGTTTGTCCTTCTATTATTTAGTTTGCTATTAATTTGCTATAATGGGATACTATTAGAATGATCCAAACGTAGCCTATATTGAATCAACCAAACAGCCAAAATTGAAGAACATAAAACACCACAACATGCCGGACCTTTTTTCAATACCTTTCGACCCTTTACTTTTTCTATCTAAAGCAGGGGTCGGCAAACTTTTTGGACTACTAGGCTTTTTCAGGAGGTCAAATAGGCACACTAGGCCAGAAGAAACAAGGTGTCCAAGGAAAGGTTTTTCCCAACCGTGACTGCAATCGAGCAGCCTCAGTCTTCCGCAGTGTAGTCTCTGTACGTGTGCGCGTGCTTGGCATCAAAATGCCCCTTGAGATTCGATCGCTTGAAAGTGCTGTTGGTGTCGTTGCACACTAAATACAGGGCTTTGTTGCCGCCTTGAATGAAGAATAATTCGTCAGTCCATTTGGGGTTGAAGACACGACGTTCAAGGTCAACCTTCCGGAGACTGGTAGCTGCGTATACTGTGCTGGAACTCGCAATAACATGACAATTCAATTATCCCGGATCCAACAATAAATAACTAGGGGGGTGTTAGGCCAGACTGGAAAACTGGCTAGGCCGTATCTGGCCTAAAGGCCGGAGTTTGCCTACCTCTGATCTAAAGTATAATTTTTTTTTTCTAACAGGTCATTTTTTTAAAAAAAAATAATTCCTAAACACTGTGGACATATCCTCATATTGCTCAAAACAATTCTGCTAAAATGTACAGCAAACAGGAATATACTGCTGCTAAAGTGTAAGGTTAGGCTGTGTATTGCCTATGTTTAGCTTTGGATAGAGTGTGCAATGACTAGAGCTTCAGTAAGGTTTTTAGGTTCTATTCACAGAGTGTTGGGGTCATACACAATATGTACATTGTGCTCAGTGGTGCAATTTATTGTGAATGACTTCTCACAGTTCATAATCAATGTATCTATAGAGGAGTTCACCGCAACAAGCAATAACGTACTACTGTATTGCAATGCATTGCTCTTCACAATAACAGACATTTTTAGAATAAATAAATTGAATGCCCAATGCAACACAAGCTAAAGCATGATGTAACGCAAATTATTTTATTACCTACCTGGCTAGTGTGAAAAGCCAGTAGTTGCTGATCTGTTTTCTATGCTGACAATTAACATGGTGGGGGGGTAGTGGGTGAAGGTAAGTTAAAGTCTGGAAAAAAATTAGGCATCTACAAAAAATCAATTTGGTAATGGGTAAGTTAAAGGAAAATTGATTTATTGATTTGAGGGACATTATCCACATTGAAACCAAATTAGTCATGTCGTCATCTTCTTAAAATTGACTATTAATAAGTTATCTATTGTAGCCTTTATTACCTACACTGTTTTGCGTCATGGGCTAAAACAAAAACAGTACATTAATATAACATTTTAAAATTTAAACCCACAGGTCTAGTTTTAAATTAACCTATATAAAAAAAATTCCTCTTTTTAATACAAGTAAGGACAAAAGCTAGTAAAAGGTAAACCTAATTTGCATAGCCAGGCCCCTATAAATCACCTTTTTCCGTTCCTGTTGTCATTTTACTGTTTAAATAAGATAGCTTTGCTCCCAGCAGATATAGATATTTAATACATCTGACAGGTTAGTAGAGAGAGCCCATTAAACTGTTGTACATTATATAGATATGACCTATTTATACCTTACTAATCACATCCGCAGATAAGTTGGTGTAATAAAATATGTTCACATTTTAACAAAGTAGCAGTTTCAAAACCTTGTGGGCAAGCCAAAAAGGTTAAATAAGTATGACATAAAAAAGTGATATTCTATTCCCAAGTCTGCTTAATAATTCTATCATTTGAAAAACC
This sequence comes from Pyxicephalus adspersus, assembly GCF_032062135.1. Taxonomy (NCBI): domain Eukaryota; kingdom Metazoa; phylum Chordata; class Amphibia; order Anura; family Pyxicephalidae; genus Pyxicephalus; species Pyxicephalus adspersus. The sequence goes on from NC_092862.1 coordinate 96,764,185, forward strand.
TTTAACATGGAAGACAATTCTGCTTAGGTCTAACTATAGTGAAACTTGGTGACTGTACTAATACATTGCTCATGACTATAATAATAAATAGCTCTCAAAATATAATTAGCACCGGAACCTGCTTCTAAAATAACCCAGAAGTACACTTTTCTAGCTTAGGTAGGAATAAAACTCAAACTGAAGGGAAAGTAGAACAGATTTGGATAACTCAGTAAAAGGGCCATAACAGTTCTACTGAGAGTTACACTTCCCAATTTGGAAAAAAATACTACAGCATTTCTTTATGAATTATCATATCTACTGTAGAATGTGAGTACATTTCTGTAATATAATTTTTTTTTATAGTATACTATTACAAACCTTAAAAGTTGTATCCCTGTTTGTATTCAACACATTGTAAATAAATGTTATTAAACATGACCTTACGGACCACCTTTGTAGTATTGGCTGGAACTGCATTGACTTTGAAAACAAAACACCCCAGTAAGGTCCCTTTCCATGGCGGTGTGTTCCATTTTCATAAATGATCTGTATTTCCCTGGAAAGCAAGAAAACATTTGGCCCTCTTACTAATAAACTGTCCTTGGGTGCAAGTGTAGCTAAAGTTTTTTAGAGTTATTTTGCGTTCATTTCTGGAAACGCCACAAAAATTAAAAAGTGAACCTCATTGTGAGAGGTATTTTCATCTTAAACAGCTGTCATATGATCATTTTCCCAAATGAATGAATAGTCCTCACCCACTCACAAGTCTAAAATTTGGTTTTCCCCTCAATCTCTTTCCCAGTGACAATGAGGGGGGGGGTGAAGGTCTAACTTTTTTCAACTCATTCCAAAACTGCGAAACATTTTTGCTTTCATACACATGTAAAACTGGCACTTAACTAAAAATAAAGGTTTCCACAAAGAAAGAAATAGGAGATTAAAATCTACCTAGGTTTGTGAGGTTTGTCTTCCACATAACCTTCTGGTAGGTTAATTGGTTTCCCCTTAAATGCCTTATGACTATGGTTGGGACAATAAGACAGTGATTTCCTCTGAGAATGCAGTTAGTGATATTACTGTGTGCTGTACAGCACTGTGGAAGATGCAAGAGCTCTATACAGGTTGACAATCGAAAACCCAGCCATCGATAATCTGATTCCCTCAGTTTCCCGGCATGAATTTTGGATTGCATTTTCAATACAGGGACTGCATTACACTGTTTGGCCACTGATGTTTTGATGGCGCTGTCCTGCAGAAACAGCTGTTAGTTCTGCTTGCTAAACTAAATACACGTCCCAGCTGCCTGCTTCCTGCAACTGTGCCCGATGTCCGCGGGTGCTGCAAGATGAAGACTGGCCTCTGAGTGGAGGTAAGTATAACTTTTAAAAATTCCGGCACTCCTCAGGTCCAGAGTTTGCTGGATTTTTATTGTCAACCTGTATATGCATAAATATATCAAATATAGATCAGCAGAGATATCTCACAATAGTAGCAATAAATTATAACTCAAAATAACATACATACATGCATCTGAATGTTCTACATTCTGTGAAAACTGAGTTTTAGGTTTTGAGTTATACAGTATGACGAGATAAGAATATTGTGTTAGGCAACGTACACACATCAGATGATATCTGCCCTGAAGTGATTATCAGACGAGAATCTGGCGTGTGTACAGCGATTGTAATATAAGTAAAGGGGAGAGAGCATTTATGAAAAGCACTCGTTCATGCATCGTTCAGTCTTTTGCTGTTGATTGTGAAATATTCTTTCCAACGACAATGTGTGTACATAGCCTTAGTGTTACATTTATACAAAAACACAATTTTCCTGACCCTTTTTTTATAGTTCAAGTTTAGTTATCACCAGTTGCTCAATTATTTTTATTTTCCAAACTAAAAGACAGGAAAATCAAACAAGTAACAAATCCACCTTGTGCAATATTCAATTACCTAATGTAAAATGCTGGAAACAAATACACTTAGTATAGATTATGTCAGCTCTTCAATTAGGAATAAATTTAAGACTTGTTGAGGAGGCCTCTTTTAATTGTGTTCTTTTGTGTTAACTTCATCTCCCAGGAGGATCATCACCATCCTGCTTATATTCTCCATACCCCAATGGTGAACTTGAGAAATCAATCCACTAATGTATAATTTGTAAAGCTTCTCTTACTAACAAATGGATAATTGATTCTTTCACAAATGTTGCATCCCAGTGGAACTGAAGTAGAGTGGATAAGAAACAGGAGATGGAAATGCACTTTGAGGCTGACACAATGCAAATATTTAAATTTAAACAATGTAACCATTTGTTTACCAATTATATATCCTATAAATAACTGAAGGCAACTTATCAGTGTCATGCATATATAAATCAGCACCAAATCTATTGGTAGCCATTTTACAGCAGAAGTAAACACAACCCATACTAGGCCCATGGACCTAGAAATGGACAGTCAAACAAACCTAATCTTAAAAAGTTTATTTGAATACCTTTTTTTTTTTTTTTTTTAAATAAAGGTGGCAAATGCATGTGCCTATAGCCAAAGGCGGTTTTCACAAGTTTGTTATATTGAATAGACTGGTTATGATTTAAACAATTATATTAGATTATATTGGATTTACCTAAAACAGACTTGATCATTTCATGGTTTCTGAAGCAATATCTGGCTTTGATAATGTGTCTTCATATAGAAGATTGTTCAATAAAAATAAAAATAAAAATGTAACCAAGCAACAACAGAGTGCAGTTTCCTTTTCTTTTGGAAGAGAAACAATTTATCAACCTTCTTCGAAAGGGAAAAGGACTTCTTTATATTATAGCACCTGTGTTATAAAACCCACAATGTGTAGGATCTTCCCAAGAACATTTAATATTCTACAAACCATTCAATAAAATACAGTGATTTGTTTTTATACAGACAATTCAAATGTAGGAAAAGCAGCAGAAATAAAAAAATTAAAAAAGTTTAAAAAAAAAAAAAAGTTTCAGTAAATTTTTGGGGAATCTATTCATACTCAACAACCATTTTTTCAGCCTTGATGGTTTTGTTATATGGCCTACAAGTTTTACTTAAATCAAGTTATCGTTGATGTAATATACAGGGAAGAGAAAATAAGCGGTAATTAAGTGGAGAGCGAAAATAAGTGGAACTCCAGGCAAACACCCAAATATACCAATGACATACATACTGTATGGGAGCTGTACTGGAGGATAGAAGATATGTTTTTCTCTATGATAACAATACATTTATGTTACTATTAAGACATACACTGCACACCAGACACTGATCCCGACTTGTCTACGACTGAGTGGGCAGCACACTTAATATTCGGTTCCCATTTTCTCCTGGAAAAAGGCAAATATACAGGTAAATAAAAGAGTCAAAAATCAAGTCTGGGAAGGTTCTCATTAATCCAGGACATTACATATCTAGTACAAGTTGGTCACATTGAAATGGACTTGTTTTCCAAAGTTGAAGAAGACATTGTCGCAGCCTATACAAGCGGCTTTATCAGTTGTACTAGTGTAAGAAACTGCAAGGTTTCTGGCTGTGAAACTTTTTTCACACATTAACAAGTCCAGTTGAATGTGACTACCTACTACTAGACAGACGAAATCAAGGTACGATCAGTCATTTACTTGTTACATATACATAAGTATATACTGACATTTATTGGCCATAATTTACACCAATAGTGTACATGGAATTCCAACTAAAACATGTATGTATAATCTACACCTATAAATCTGAATTTCCCTAAAGGTAGGTAGTTTCACACTTAGGATATGGCAAAAAAAAAATTAATATAGACACCACCAGGTATCATTTTCAATGGTAATACTAGGCACAAATTAAGGGTGAACATGACCTTCCAGATAAGTAATAATGCTGTTACTGAAAGATAAGAAACATTGTGTCTCATACACCATAATCCTTTATAACTCCAAAAATATCACTGGGAATGGGTCAAGATAGCAGGCAAGACTGGGGGACAAGTATACACTGTATGTTAGGGTTTCTCAGAATAATAAATATTATAAATTGATTGTGGCTTGATGGGATAATTTCTCCTTTTCATTATCTTTTCTGTTCAGATGTATCACTCAAAATCCTTACACAGCCCTCTATATCAAATAAATTCTGGGGCTTGTGGGGCACATTGTCAAGTACACAGTGAATATTTGTAGTGGCCAGGTAAGTTCATGGAAGAGTTTCACCATCTCAGGCAATTAACTTGAAAGCAATTTTGCATAGGGTACTATAAAAATGGTACAAACTCCACGTTTACCTACAGCACAAAAGCTGGGGATTTGCTCTCCCATTGGTTTCACAACCAGGTTTATTCACAATTTAGCAAAATCCAACATGATGAACAGAAAGGGGTTTGTTGGTGAACCATCCAGCATTCTCTTTTGAACCATTTGTCTACATGCCCATAAACCACAAATACTAAAAAAGTGTAGTTAAAGACCAGGCATGGGATGGCGTTGAAATCATTTACACTACCATAGACTGATGAAATTCACCACGGTTTTAAAACTAACCACTTTGAAGCATTTACAGTATTACAATTGGATGTTTCCTTTTTTTATTGACATGAAAAAAGTAGGTTGATATAGGAGTATGATATTGTAGGAAAAAAAATAATATTTATATTTACACACCTTTTATAACCATAATATAACAGGTTCATGGCTGCTTAACAGAAGGGCATACGTTGCATATCTAAAATGCCTATTACAATGAAGGGGTTAAAAATCCAAAGCTTTTAGACATGCTTTATAAGCAAGTAATGCTCACACTAAATGTGTGAAAAGCAAAGCTGTGTACAAATTCTATTTATCATTTCATTTGGAAACATTATTTACAGTGGTTGTTTCAAAACTACCTTATTTTCAAGGATTAAAAAAAAAAATACAATGCCAGGATCAGGGTTACCAGGTGTGAGCATTTACGGCTTGGAATTAACCCTAAATACATTAAAAAAAAAAAAAAAAAGCTATGCCACGCTCACATCCATACTAGCCAAACCGATTTTGGTATCCATTAATAACGCAATGGTTACTGAGGGGTATTGCACATACTTCCTAAAGTACCAATGTATTTAGCTATTTATTATATATAATGAAACTACAAAACAGCACACTGGGAAGCCATTTAATTTTCATCTGTAGCTTTGGGAGATCTCAAACTGGCAAAATTTAGATCTATGAGGCCTTAACACTCTATTTAATCCCTATTCTTGACATGTTATTGCAGATCTAAACTCAAAATATTCCAAACATTTATAGCATGCTGATGCTAACCCTATTAACATTTCTTTACAAAGTCTCATTTTCAAGCAATTTTTATTCATCCAGTTGTTATCGGTCATGCAGCAAGTAAAGCTGATATGTAGCAAACCTTCATCTGATTTCTTTCCTGCTCTTTACTCATCTTGTAAATCATTCCAGGATTAGCAGCTGTGGTCCACCTCTTTTTGAAGCTGTGTAGTTTTGTCTCCATATTATCAGTAAGGACAGGTGAAATCTAGCAGAAGTTTTTCTAAACAGTTAAGAGGAGGGCCGTCGAGGTGGGATGGCTACATCTCCTATAAAGAAGCACTGCATTTGGAAACTAACTTCTGTGGCTCCAGCAAATACAGAATAAAATATTAATGCAGGTAAAGACTTTTTTGACCTGTTATACATTAAAGGTATTGCTTGGTCTGGCACAAACAGTTGATGACACAGTGTTAGGTTCCAGCTGTTCTGTAGGGAAAAATATGTGTCTGACCACTAGTAGCTGCTTAATTTTATGAATGGTCAAAAATCATCATGACATAAAATTTCAATGCATCCCAATTTGCATAAATGAAGGCAAGAAATTTAGTGATATTTAAAAGAAAGGGGTACTATGCTCTGAAGATTTAGAATGAAAAAATAGTTTTGCAACATTTAAAAAAAATGAATATTTTGTTCTCTCTCAGAAAATGGTTGGTTTGTAGAACAGCCAAAGTATTATTAAAGGATGTAAAAAAATGACGTGTTTTAAGAGGCCAATAGAGACCCAGTTGAATTTGCTTGTGCTCTGTCACTATTAAGGTGAAACTAAACTTGCAATACTTACCTGTCTCTGTTTTGTCACAGGGTGTTGCCATCTTTTTTTTCCCTGAGACCACGTTAAGCGTGGGTAAGGATAATGTAGCTCCCATGCAAGCGTTCATTTAGTCCTAGCCATGTAAGGGAAGCATGAATTGCTGAGTTTGCCTTGCACCCAATGCTCAGCAAAATTTGACATCTGGGTGGTGAGCAGGCAGATAAAAACGGTTATTACAGAAGGTATATAGCTTCCAACAAACAGCTGTCTGATCATGGATGTCTCAAAATGAGACTTTAGTTCCACAGTAAACGTGCATAACAAAATAACTAACTTTATGTAGGGGAACTTTGGTTGTGTTCAGCAATGCCTGATGCAGAAAGGGATAAGACGGCCTACTAAAATGCCAGGAGCCTTTACATTTTTTTTTGCTGGGACATTAAGTAATTCCATTTTAATTTTAAAGGTTGAACCGCAAGCATACAATAAAAACACCATACACGCAGGTATGAGTTTACAAGAGCATAGATATATGTAAACTGCATGAATTTAACTAGTATAAACTCTTGATTTTGACTCTTTTTTATGTTGACGTGTCTACTTCTCTGTCCACTCATACATGTGAGGTACATACAGGGAGTAAATTGCTTAACCAAAGAATAGAAATATCAGATCACCAGGCTTGGTTGGCCTGTGTAAATTAGACTGGACCAACAGAAACACAAATTCTAAGGTAAGACAAATATATATTTATATATATATATTTCAAATGTGTAAATAGTTTACTTATGGCTCAATTTTTTTATATGAGGACATAACAGTTACACAGTAACACAGTAAAGTGCACAGAGGTATGTGTGATTATGGGGACTGAGACATTAGTCTTTTGAACAGACAGGACTACTTATGCACAAACCCCCCCCCCCCCCCCAAAAAAAAATGGTGTAACATTTTATGTTCCTTTGCCATTGATAAATAAACATACAGACTGATAGATGGACAGGAAGGCAGGAGTGATTTTAACATTGTCAAAGAATGTCAATAGACTCTTTGTTTAGCAGGTAAAAAGGGTTACAGAATTTGCCCATTTAAGGTGGCAATGAAAAGATGAATTTTGATATATTAATGTAAAATATCTCATAACTACTCTGCAGAAAACAGATTGCATGAACTACCAATATTGAAATATTTATTAGAAGCACTTGCCAGCAGCAGAAGTGTAAAACATTGTCACTGTAAAAGTACAATACATTAATAACAGTTTGACAATGTTAAGGAACATAACTTTTAATGGAACCTTTTGTCACTTCTGCTTTGTGCCTTTCATGCAGGAATAGCAAAGTAAACAAATTATTGGTCTAGAAACATAAAAATATAATATGTATTAGATTCCATGCAAAAACTGTTCAGCACAGCATTTTGTGATAAAACATTTTTAACATACATTGTGACTAATGTAAAACTCTTCTTCCTTTAGTAACAGTTGACACTAGGCCACATTCAGACAAATGAGCTTACAATTTATCCTTGGGTATTTGTAAAAAAAACAGAAAAGTCTAGGCACAAAGGCAGCACGAATTACCCTGCATTTACCTAAACATAGATTAAGTTTAATTTATGTTGCAAGTCTGCAATACTTGCAGAGAGAAAATTTGATAAGCAAAATGCATGGGCCAATCAGGATGGTAAATTTGCTTTCACTTTTTATAAGGTCTGTGGCCACCGTGTACAAAGGACCCTATGAGACTGCATTCTGATACTGATGCAGGCACCTAACCATATAGCAGATAAGAACTTCAAACAATATTGCTTTGCTCCAATTCAGCTGCTATGTTTAGATAAGATTCACTCACTGTTTAGCTTGCGATCTGAAGTGACTTGGGCCTAGGTTGATCTTAAGTTGCAAGGACTTAAACTGTCAGTGAAGTCCCAGGAACAAGCAAAAGTCATTCTCAGAGCACCTAAATCCTTGTAGCCTGGTTAGCAATAAAAATCCAGGAGGCTCCAGAGATTTAATGCATATACCCAACACCAGATCATGTACTTTCCTGTACCTCTCCTGCTGTCCTGTTGCCAGATTTGACTTTTTAAGTTTAAGATTGAAGCTTTAACGTTTACATGTGGAATCAAGGTCATACAACACTGTAGCATGACCACCTGAGATATTAAAGCCAATACGAAGTTTTAAACACCACTCGATATTTTAAACACCACCACCATATTTTGATTAACAAAAGATGTTGTATTCCAATTTAAGAAAAGGGGGGAGGGGTATGTCACTTTAAAGTTCCTACAGAATAATTATTTCATGTCTTCATGGATTACAAAAGATAACAGCAATGGTATGTTTTAATTGCTGGATGAAACTAGCTACATTAGGATACCAAATGATCCAGGTCTTTCAAGTTAAATTATTTAATCTAACTTGAGCTTAGCACTGTAATCATTGGATTAATTACAGATCAATGATAACACAGTGGATTATATCCTTTTGGAACAATCACACAACCCAGTAAAACATCCATCTTCAGCACAAGGCCTCCACCACTCAGTTCTCCTTGTTAAATGTGTTGAGTGGTACAAGGGACGCTGTCCATTGCTAATCCTGATGTGATTAATGAATTTGAGCTTCACTGGATATTTCTCACACCATTATTCATACTAATTTGGGGATGAGAGACTGATAGATCAAAAGCATAACACAGGACATGCCATATGTTTATGGCCAGGGTAATCGTATAGATAATTCATAGCAATAATTACAGTGAGTGATCTCAAGTAAAACTGTTTATATGAACATCAACACTTTAGAGGTGTATAAAAAAAATCATGACAATAATTTGGTGCAGACACACTTCAAAAATTAGCATGAGACCTGATCCTGATTGTTGAGTGATTGTGGTGGAGTTTTTCACCATCCCTATACTGCCCAAAATACCCATATAAAACAATATAATTGAAGTTGATTGTAGCTTGCAAAAGAAGGTCAACTTTGGTTGAATAACATTGTGAAAAAATGTCTTTGAAGGGGTTTTTTATGTGAATATTTGAAACAAGGAATATAATTAGATTTAGGAAACCTAACAAGTAAAACCTTTGACCTTTCACAAACCAGGCCAGCTGTGTCAGCGTCCTAGCATGTGTCCTATTTCAGAGACAACAAATACTTCATAATAGATTCAGTGGATATGCTGACAAAAGCAGAGCAGCTGCCCCCAGAGTAGATTTTAGCTATAGTGCACAAGTAACATTGTTCATAATGTATAATTATCTCAACCACTACTATTTTTGCAGGAGTGTAGTCTGACCATGAAGTAATGTGAATATTCTAAAAACTGCCCTTCATTTTATCATTTTTTTTAATATTATAGGTAAAATAAAAGATAACCGGTCACAAACATTTTCTTAAATGCAGGTCTAAGCACAAACTATTTTATTAATTTCTTTGCAGTACTATTCCTTTCCATAAAGTATTTTATTAACTTAGGAAGTTAGAAAATTTAGCTACTTCAGAAAGTCAATCTGCTAGCACAGCCATCTTCCAGCATTAATAAATGAATTACTTGTCTATGGTGGTGTAGATTTTTCACCCCTCCTTTTACTTCCCTACATAACCTTTAAGGTTAAAGGTTGACATTCAAAATAGCTGTGCCTTGTAGCAACCTCCGGCCTTCTGGACGTCAATTTCAATGTCAAGGAGAAATTTTTTTGGTAAAGAACATGTAAAAAATCACTTATTTTGTGATACCCCATCATAGAGTTGGCTAGTTTGTGATGTACAGTGTAAAACATTTAAAGTGATTAACTAAAGTCTCACTTTAAAAAATCCATGGTTAGATCGGTTGTTATTGCAAAAAGGGACAATGCATATTGTGAATGTGTTTTGGGGTTGCTTCCATTAATCCAATAGGCTTGCCATGTGTATCCACACAGTAAACATATTAGGCCTTTAGCACACTAAAATACATACACCAAAAAACACATCAACTGTGTTGGGCTGCACTGGGTAAAACGATTTGGAAGGAAATGAGTAGGCACATCCACCGCAACATAGGATAGATGTGAATAAGGGATAAGAAGACAAGGTTTGAAATGATCTCTAATATAGAATTTAATTTTTATAATCAGGTCATATACAAAATATAATATTTTAATCAGTATTGTTTTCTACAGTATAATGTCACAAGGATGTTTGCCCAAAATGAGCTAGAAATGGTCATGTAGCAATTTGATTGGTTGAGATCAGTGTGTAATTGTAATATTTACAAATATCATAGAATTGAGTGCAGATGCTGAAATTTACTGGATACGAATAAAGAAATGCCTGACTCCTCCTAGTTAGAGGATAAGAAAATGGGCACTCCCTGAGGTAAACTAAATCTTGTGACCTTGCTGTTTTGGACCATTAAATACATCCAATAAAGATGAGTACTAACTTTGAATTAAGCAGCACCTAAGTGTTTTGTGTCTTTATAACCCTTGACACTAATATCAAGCCACATGATTGCAAATTTATTAAAATCAATAAAAAAAGTTTAATAGCAGATTTATTATAAAATTATTTGGTGTTAAATGTATACAGGCTATCTAATGAGTAACAGTAACACTTGAAGAAATCACAGTACACACTAATGACAATGTCATTATCATCCTTACTTCCCAGTCTATGTTCATTGTTTGAGCATTACTCTGTTTCAGCATTTAAATCCTTGACAAAAATCCTTTTACAGGATTACACGATAATATATATTCTGGTGTCTGTGAGGTATTCTGTAACTTGTTCCGATCAGTCTTTTCTCACCATTATACAAAGGTACAATGACCTGGCTTTCCACAAAGGTACAATTTAAGTCATTGACCACCATTCTATGTAGACATAGTAACTTGTCTGAACCCCATGTCAATGCTTTATCATGTAGTGACAAAAAAGGAAAAAGTAGAAGGAACCGCTGACCAGTGAATGGGTGACAGAAGGGGAACGCTCCCAGGGAGTTTGGAAAAGACTTTGCCAAAATGTCCTTCGGAGGTGTGAGTAGTAGATGTATTTGCTTCTTTACAGGAAATCATCTACTAAGAATTTTAAAGATGTTTTAAATATAAAAATTATCTTTTAATAAAAATGTCTAGCTTTTGTGAATATGATTACCTATATTACGTTCCACAGAAACCTAGTTGAGAAACACTACTAAAAAGTGGTGCCACGCATATGCCCATATCTCTGGGTGAAGCTCTAACTGGCGATGACAAAGTATGCTGCCAAAACTAGAAATTGTTCTGTTTTTTGCAGTTATCAATTCAGGGTCAATTGAGAAATAAATAACAGCAAGTTGATAAATGCTACTTTGATGATTTGATTTAGCAGGCGGAATGATTTTCTTGAGTGTATTTGTATGTGATCATGTTATTCCGAAGTAGGATTTTTTGCACCTATGTAAAGGGTGCATTGTCTTTTTTTTTTTTTTTTTTTTTTTAATAAAAAGTTGATTGTACATAGAAGGGATTATTAGCAAGCTTAGGAAAATAAATCTTACAAACTCAAATCTACTATTTAAACCTGACTGAGGCACCAATAATACCCACCTTTCTGTTAGTTACTCATACACACAAACCACACCCACATAACCTACCACATTATATAGAAAGAAAAGTTGTAGAACAGAGAATATATTCTACAGAAGAGGTCTATAAACAGCAGTAGCAACAGTAGAACAGATCCATTAAACATGAAACAACTGTGATTCTCTTCAATTAGGAAACAGTTCATTAGGCAGAGTTATAAACATTTGTGCACAAAGCTCTGTCAAGCAAGATCAATACATAATGCTCTTCTAATTAAGCATTAAAGCAGCTTATGGTGGCTGATTTAAATAAAGGCAACTCTGCCTGTCAAAACACCACTCCTTAAAACATTATTTCCATCACTGAATATAAATAAAAGGATATAAATAACCAACTTGAGTAACAATATGTGCCTTAATTTCATACAAGCAGTATAGGTTGAAAAAAAAAAAAAACAGTAATAAAGCTGATTTTTAAGCTTTATGAATAAAATATAAAGAAATAAATAAAAGCAAAAATGAAAATCTAAGCACACCCAATGAGTCAATAGTTTGTGTAACTTAGCAGAAATAATTTAAGTCCCCATTTGTTTATAATATTTTGTTTCTCCAATTGTTGTTGAGGAATTATGATGTTACAACATAGTTTGCAAGCATGCATTTATGTGAAGCTCCTTTAAGATTCTGCCAGAGAATATCATTTAGGTTGAGGACTTTGACTTGGACATTGCACAACTCTGATTTTCCTTTTTAGCCATTCTGTTGTGGATTTGCTGGTGTTTGGGAACATTCTTCTGCTGCATAACCCAATTTTAGACAAGCTTTTTGCCGTCACACAAATATTACTTTTGATTTTAGAATACTAGAAGTGTATTGCAAAACAAACACAAATCATTCCCCCTTCACCACTATGCTTGACAGTTAGTATGAGGTGTTTGTTCTGAAATGTGCCGTTTGGTTCCCATCAAATGTGATGCTGTGCAATATGGCCAAACATCCCTAATTTGGTCCTGTCTGTTCAAGAGACATTGTTAATTAGGTCATATAATCCTTCCTGCCTCTTTAGCACAATGCATAGGTATTCTGGACCTGCTGCTTTGTGCAGATCATTCCATATATTTTTTATTTTTTAATAAAAAAAAAATAAAAAATGGCCAGTGATTTTTTTTTCTCATCAGAAACAATTTTATGTTTCACTCATGTTTGAGTTTTGGTGTTAAATCTAATTTGAGCAAGCACTTCTCTTCAATATGTGGGTGTTTATCCTGAAGTTTATAGGTCACCGAATGACTTCTTAAGGCTGGTTACCTGATTCCTTTAAGACAACCCTATTCCTTGCCTATATGGCAGAACTGGGCCATTTACTAATTACCGTGTTTCCCCGATGATAAGGCAGGGCCATCAAATAAGACAGCCCACCCTTTTTAGGGTGACTCCGTGTGTGGTTCCTCCGCGTGTGCCGCGCCTCTTCATGAAGAGGAAGTGACAGGACTGCAGTGCGCGCACGTGACTCCGCCCAATAAAAAATGTTTGAAACACACAATCATGTAAAAAAAAAAAAAAAAAAAAAAAAAAAAAAAATTTTTTTAAAAAAAAAAAAAAAAAAAAAAAAAAAAAAAAAAAAAAAAAAAAACAATTACTTTTAATAAAATTAAATAAAAGACACAAAAAATCAGCTTAAACAAGAATACATAAAAAAAAATGAATAATACTGAAAATGCAAATTCGGTATACTGTATAGTAATATATTTTTCTAAAACACCTCCCTAGTGTCCGTCACATACCTATAGACAAAGCCACATAAATATATTTTCTATTATTTTGTATTGGATTGGATACAGGACTTTGTATTCAATCCAATACAAAATGTGTTTGAATGAGTTTCAGTTTGAATTTCCCGCACACGCGCCGACGTCATCACGCACGGAGGGCGAAGAAGCCAGCCGGCTTCTTCTTCTTCTAAGCCGGCCGGCTTCTTCTTCCCGGAGAGGACACCCGACGCTCGAGGATGACGCTGGAACACGACCGATGGACGATCGCAGCGGGACCAGGTAAGTGATCGATAAACCCGAACTTTTCTCACTGTATTTTCATACATCGCATACATTTCAGATCGCCTGCTGCTCTAAGCCCTGTCTGGCATATGCTTGAGGGGGGGGGGGGGGGGGGGGGGGGGGGGGGGGGGTGTCACATCCTAGCACTTTACTGCAGTGTAACATTCTCACTTCTTTAGAGGCTCTGATGAAGACCTGAGGAGTATATAGACCCTTTCCCCTAATATATGTAGCAACAATTACCAGGCTGCCCCTTAGGATGACTTCCTATTCACAGGGGCTAAATCTATGACCCAACAGTGAGAAAGGAAAGAATAGAGAAAAAAGATAATGTACCTGAGCTGATACAAAACAGAGTGAACAAAACTGTGACCGTTACAATGTACTCTTCTTTGGTTTTCCAAATCAGTAGTTTGGGGGTTGTTCTGAACCAGTGCTGCTTCTTCTGTGTACTAAAAGAACTGTTCCCTTTGGGTTAATATAATATAAACTGTAATTGCCCAATAACTTCACATTATAAAACAAACATTTGACAATTTAGATTTGCTTTACAGAAAATATCCTTGTATCAAGAAAAAGTTGCACCTTCACCCCATCTTTAAGAAGGGTAACGCTGTAATAGGAACAAAAATGTACAACTGTACCTGCATTAGAATAATGAAAGGTGGTTTCATATTAACTGATACAAATCAAGACACAACTCTCATGCTTACACAAGTTTTTTTTCTTCCTCTGGCTAATACTTTCACTGTGTCCTGATGCCATGTAGCACTGAGTTCCTGGGTCCAAATCCCTTTTCTCTTTGCAACAAGAGAGCTAGGAAAGGATAGAATGTAATAATGATTAACAGTGATAAAAAAAATTTAATGTGAATGTTGTGCTATGGGTCTGTACATTTTACACTTATTGTTACAAATAACACGATTCTGAAAAATGTAATGCATCTATGTAGCAAAAGAGAAGTGCAGTGTTCTCCCAAGCCCCTTTTAGCCGGGTGCACCACCCGGCACTTTTCAGTAACCAACCGGCTGTTTTTGGGTAGTTACTGATGAGTTGGGTCACAATACAGGGGCTGCCAGCCGCCTAAAATGTCTTCCCACCCAGCCTAAAATAATTTCTGGGTTGAGCACTGAAGTGTAAAAAGACTTTTTGCCTTTGGCAAAATTAAGTTTACATCTAACAAGTTTATTTTATTTCCTAGTATTCCATTAGAATTGAAGCTTTTTATTAAATATAGGTTGCCATTTATATTACAAACGGATGTACAACAAACAAGGATATACTTAACTAGCATAAATTACAAATCCCTAATGAAAATTGGGCATGTTCCTTTTATAAACCAGCTAATCCAGATCTCTTTGTAGACACCCTTCTGCAGAGTTTGGACACAGGACCTGCTGTGTCTGAGCTACAACTCTCCAATCAGCATGAGCCTTGATGATGAGAGAGATACATGTCTGACTCAATAGGGAACATACCACACCTCAGCAGAGAGGGTTCTCATCACAGAGAGAAAAGGTACTTTACTGCAGTATTCCGGCAGGTGACAGGCTAGTTGTTAAATGCAGTTCAATGTTTATATAAAACATTGAAAGAAAAAGGCCAGGTAAATGTAACCAAGTTCCACTAGTTATGCAATGCCATTGATAAATGAAAACCTTCAAGAAGGCTGTAGAATGTTAACTGCCAAAACCCCTACATTTTGTGTATGCACATTCATCTTCAGCCCTAATCTACAGTCCCCAGATCTGACATCCAGAACTTTTAAGACTCCTAAACTAGGTCTCTATTGCAACCTAACCTCAAAGAATAACAACCTGAACTAAAATTCTTAAACCTTTGCCTCCTAAAATAGAGCTATTGGTGCTCTACAGCTCCATAACTCTTGAAGCTCAATACATTCAGTGTGTTCCCTAGCCCCTTTAGACAAGTAGTTATATATTCTTAACGGACATGAAAAAAAGAGATTTTACAGTACAGTAAATTAGCCTTTATAGAAAATATTTTTTTGCCAACATGTTATTGCTACCTGTACCGATCACCGTGCAATCCAATTGTTTAGGGACTCACTTTACTAAAGCCACTGTGCCATTTGTGCCAGATCCTAATGTGGAACCAAAATTCCATTCAAAAAAATGTTTGATTGGGCAGATCAATATTGCAAAAAGGATGGACAATGTAATGTCCAAGATGCAATAATCTTTTTTACTTGTCTGATCGCTCTGTGAACTGTCAAAAAAGCTGGGTTGCACATGTGCAGCTCAGCTTTGGTTGCCATAATACCCAGCAATTTTGGTTTCCCCTGCTCCTGCCTAGACAGAACTCCCACATGCTTGCATGGGAGTTATTTCATCCTGGCCTGGCCAATCAAGATGGCCAAAGATCACAAGGAGGAAGTGAAGGAAGAAGAAAATGGCAGCACCCTGCCAGGGAACTGGGGCGAGTATATTGGAATTAATTTTGCTTTTTTTTTTGGCAATTTTGTAAAGTTGTTACATGAGGTAGGTAGGCTAGGAGGAGGGATTCAAAGATACATGTATACTTCAAATCAGTGTTTGGCCTGAACATAAATACCCAAGATTTCACAGGGGACTTCAGTAGGCAGAAAGGGGTATATTAGAAATAGGCATGTGCCCCTTATTGTTCCTAATTTAAAACAAACCTGTTTACCTAATTACGGAGTCATTCTAATAACATAATGCTATATTTATTCCACCAAAGCCCACCCAAAGCTTCCTAGAGCTGTCCATTAATAATTTAGTGAACAGATACACTACTGTAAAATAATTTCTCTAGGTAATATAGCTACTGCAAAGAAAACTTGGTAGTTGCCCTACCTGGCTACATGAAGGGCATTTGTGAACTCTACTTTATACCTTGCTAAATAGAAGATCAACAAAAATAAAACTTTACTCATCAACAAAGCCACAAAACTGCTTCTGATGTTACAAGACCTTCATACTTTTAAGGCAAGAAAACTTTCACAGAGTGCATTGAACGTAACAAACAAGAATCACGCACTTACCAGAAGAAACAATCTTTTCTACAGACAACCTCAGTGGCATTAACAGACGGCCTCATATACCAAACCTTCCATGTCAAATCACAAAGAGTATTTTTAAGTTACAAGACATATTTTTAAGATATGAACATCCTTTTATTCGAACAGAAACAAACAAATGGCTGCTTTGAAAGCAAAGTCTTTCTATCAGTCAAGAAAACGTAAACTGTTCATTTCAAGGTGACTAAGTGTCCTGGTAGACAGCCGATATCACACGGGGTGAAAAAAAAATCCAAATACAAGTGTAAAAGACAGGGTAAAATAAAATTAATTTCAAAGTAGAAATAGCTAAGGGACAAAGAATGTGAAAAGTAGGTAGAATAGCTCAGAAAGTTTTGAGCTATTTATTTTTGGAGAGTGGAGATTTAGGATCTCTTTCTCATTCAGTGAAAGGCATTTTATCTCCCTTACTCTCCACCCAATAAAACATAACAGTAAGTAGAGCGGTACTGTAACATTCTTCCTTCTTGTCTATTAAATGAAATTCATCAAATGTTCAAGACATGCCCAGATGAAGCCCTCTAGCTTTCTGTGATTTTACTTCTTGCACTATACATTTAAAGCACAAGTGTGATTTTATAGTTTGTATGCTTTTTTTTTTTCATGTGGAAAAAGAATTGTTTCAAACAGCTTTGCTGCTAACTTTTGATAGAAAGGCTAGCTCAACTACTAAGTGTAAGGGGAGAAAATACAAAGTCAAAATAAATATATGTAAATTGTTCTACATGCCAAAAATGTGAAGTTTAGTTTTTTCAACTCAGACATTCTATTTAAACATTAAAAAAAATCTATTTTATTGTGTTTCTTTTTTTGATCATCATCATGTGCTTCACATATTAGCTATAAAAGAACTGATTGCAACTGTGTCCGGGTGGTGTTAGATTATGTTGGGGGTAAAATGACCCCTTTCAACTGCACCTTTCTAATACGCTCTGCCAATACTCCTCTCTTTTTGATGTTATTGTCTTCATTTCAGACAATAGGGGTGTGTTCCACCAAGAAAAGTGACTCCTTTTGGTGTTGGTGTTTAGGAAGGAGCGTAAATTCAAGGATGCCCAACCTGAAATAAAGCTATGAAAAGGGTTTAAGAGAGAAAGAAAAAAAGACAGGCTTTTGAATAGGAAACATCGCCTCTATTCCATGTGTATCATCATGGTTTCCCTAACAAGTCATGGTTTCCCCAACAAACCCCTGAAGAAGCCCTACGGGGCGAAACACATCAGGTAGGAAACAAGTTTGTTTGCTGCTAAAAGAGGACTTGATTTTCTTTTGAAATACTATTGTACAGCCATTAGTGCGGAATATCCATGTTAGCCTAGAGCTAGCATAGGAGACCTTTGTTTAGTTTTACATATGTTTAAAAATTATTCAAATTTGGATCTTTACGAAAAATAACTTTGCCTCACAAAAGCCTGTCTTTTTCCTTCATTTCAGACAAAGCAATACTTTTTGGTCATGTTGTAAATGGATAATGAAAGGACAGACATTTTTTAGTGCTTATTCAGTTGGCAAACTTCAATTGTTAGGTTCACAACACTGTGCAATGCAGTAAAACCTCACTAGCTAATGGCAAAGTCCATTTGTCAGTCATTCTAAACTTGGTTATTAAAGAATTGCAGACTCAATAATTGCAGATTCATACTGAGCATTTATTAGTACATTAATAAATGAATTATTTAAAGCAGAACTAAACCACAATATATTCACCTGTCCCTTCGCAAGGTGCCATAAGAGTGCCAGAGTTCATTCAGTGCCAGCATGCGCAGCTCAGCATTTTTGACAGGTTGATGTGCGATCAGGAAGAAAGAATAAATATCGCCAAAGGGATAATATATCACCTATATCACCAGGCAGTTATGCCTGGTTTTATTTGAAATTTTTGAAAGCTTTAAATGCAAGCTATACAAGCACAAGTACTTAATACAATTTTTTTTTTTTTTTTAATTTCCAGTCCTTTCAAAACCGTGTACCATGTAAACCTAGAAATCCTCCAGGAGTTTAAGTTTTTCTTTGAATGCTAATGTAGGTGGGAATTTTCCCCTGAACAAAAAAAGGGTCAATTTTCAATTGACAACCACTGAAGGAGTCACTTCTAGACTGGCAGCCCAACTAAACAAGCCATGTGGATTCTAAAGGCGCTCCAGGGTTTTTATTTTCTCTGATCATTGTATGGTGTGACCTTGGGGTGAATTTTTTCATGAACATATAACTCTTCCCAGATTGTGGTAAAAAAAAACTTTTGCTTCTCCAAGATCATTGTTGAGGTCTTTCCTCTTTGGCACTGTGTTAACACACATCTAAATGCTTCATACCAGCAAACTTCTAGATTTACACACTGTTGCTGATGATCAATGAATCAAGTGCATTTGATTAACAGCATCTGGCTGCTACTTAGCCTCTTAATTCCTACAGAGGGGATAAGGGTGTACTTAATTTCTTCACACTGCTTCTGCATTTTAACTTTGTTTTTGTTAAATAAACAAAGACATGGTGTAACATGATTGTGTTTTTGTTTCTCGGAGGTTGTATTAACATAACCTTAACACACACTAATATATATATATATATATATATATATATATATATATATATATATATATATATATATATATATATATATACATACATACATACATACATACATACACACATACACATACACACACACACACACACACATACGGTCAGAATATATCATAACAGTACTACTAAACTTTGATTATGGTCGCCTTGATATTTATAACACACTGTTAAAGGGCTTGAGGTATAAAAAGTAGTCATACCAAGAGTTTTTAAAAAAATCTGTATTAAAATTTACATTTGGTTTTTCAATCATTTTCAAAAGTAATATTCAGGGGAAAGAAACAACAATAAAACCTATGCATCGTAATCATTTCCTGTCTGTCAAGTGCAGACAACAGGGATCCTTGGAAACACTGATCTCTGTAGCCTATTATCTGGATCTGCAATTTGTTAGTGCATTTTGTATAGGTCAAACCTGAAAGTGATACAAAGTCTAGCAAAGAAAGATGATGACAGCACTCTTAATAAAGGTTTCAATGATACAGCCAATGGAAAATGGATTCTGTGGGCTCAGATTGAAGGTTTCCAAGAACAGACTCCATAATCCAAAAAATTGCTGGTGAGCTTTAGCATTCTGCAATTCATAGGCTTTTCAGTTTCTTATAAAATAAAGGGAATACAGATAGAAAATGCTTTACTTAAATATCAGCTGTTACAGAGGGAAAAAATAAAAAAGTATTATAGTTAAACACCAGCTGCGCTTGCAGTATCCATACTTTCCACAGATCTTAAGATTATTAGAAAAATATGGAATTCCTTTTACACCTTAAATTTACTCAGAAAAAATTGCACTTGTTAATTGTTAACAAATAGTCTCTTATAGAAAAGTTCCAGGGATATAAAGCTGCATTTTAGAGTGGAATTTTAGATCACCAATTTATGGCACCCTAAAAAAATATGGCATTATGAAAGCAGAGATCAGAAAAGAAAAAGGAGATAAAAATGTCCACCTTTTGTCTGATCACTATTTTTTGATAAATTGGTTTTCTGTGGTGATCTCTAAGTCTAATATGCCCCCTGCTGAGATATACTTATAAATCTGCAATCAGCTAGGAGCATAAACTTTTCTGGCGATATTACGATAGGTTAGCCAAATGAAACCTGACTCTGAAGTGTTTGTTATAACTTTACATTAAAGCAGCTAGAGGGGTCAGAAATAACGTATTTTAAAGTTCTTTCCTATTTGTTAAGGTAATGTAAATGGTCTCTCCAAAGCTCCCACATACTAATTGAGAAAGTATGGGCATGTTCAAAGGTATGTTTACAAAAGCTCTCAAAATAAATAAGTCTCAGTAGGTAAGCTATACCTTCTCATGGACGGTCATACAACTTGCTGCATCTTCCTGTAAGATGTCGCTCACACCATTAGACAACCTTTCATACTTCAACTTTGGTTCCTCTTCACTTTCATCCTAAATGGAGAACAATAGACACCTTGTAAATTGACATTATCTTAACACTAATATGGCACAGAACTAACAAAACCAACTATAAAAATACCTTAAACTGTAAAGTTTATGTTTATCCACATTTTTTAGGTTTGGATAGAGTAGGTGTAAAAAGTGTGAGAGAGAGAGAGAGAGAGATAGATATATATTTTTTTTTTTTCAAACCCTAGGTGAACTGAATGTGACCCCTAAATCCAATTACCCCCTTTTCAAGATTTAATTAGAGATTCTTTTTTTTTTTTTTTTTTTACAGAATATTGCTACATGGGTGATATATGGGAGAGGTTAAGCATTCTATAATCATTTTGTACTTTAATGGCACTTACTCAAAACTAACAAAGTGCCATTAGAACATGAAGCAACTGCATATCTCCCATATATTTGCTTTTTTTTTGTAAGCATGTTTATTTACTTTTTTTTTTTTTTTTTTTTTTTTTTTTGTATTGCATCTTTGTATGAACATTTTAATAACATTTACATTTTTTACAGGGACGTTTGTGACCTCACAGCATATACCAGGCATAATATTTAAATATTACTATTAAAAGATACAGTAATAAAACCAAGTCCAAAAGAAAACAACAATCAAAAAGAGAAGTTGAACAACCATAACACATTCGTTGGATGATATCTTTCATCCAAGTGGAAACCAGTAAAGCATCTTATACCACCTATACCAATGTCAGGTCTTTATTTGTAACTAGAAGAATCAGAGCTTCAGACAACATGCCACCATAATTATTTATATTCTTGCATCCTATTGAATAATTTCACTCAATGATCCCAGACCTGAATACCTTCAATTTAGATGCCAAATTCAAAAGAGGATTCTAATAATAAGAATATTATTAATGTTAAAGTAAATAATTCGAAAAATAATAAAGTTCATTTTCCTAGTGTATTTTTATATATCCATTTACAGAACGTACTTAAGGAAAAAAAGAAAGAATATATTTTTGTTTGAAAAACATTGCTACAGCCATGCAGCAAAAAAAAAAAAAAAGTTGTGTTTTTCTGTCCAGGATAATAAGGATACACACGAGAAAAGAATGACAACCGCCAGTCACCATGGATCTTGATAGCAGAGACACATCATACATATAGTGTTACCCCAGGGAGAGAAATTTCAAAAGAAACAGATACCATCTCAGAATTGACAGAACTGCTTCCTTTTTTAAATAAGTTTTCTGTATGCCAATATTGCTAGACTCCAGCTGCGTACCTAAGCAGAGTCCAGTAGAATCTGCTGTAGCAGTAGTTCACCTTGGGCTCTCAAACGCTGGACCTCAACCTGTATGATGTCCCAAAAGTAATACATTGCATAATTACTGAAGTACTAATACACATGAATTGCAACATGAAAAATACAAATTGAGATGCACATGTTGTACACTTGCTCTAAGTTTCAATAGGACTTGCTTTTCTCTATCCTTATCCCCCATGTCTTCTCCTAAACTCTTTCTTTATGAAATACAACTTCATGTTTACACCAGTACCAAGTTTACATCAAGTACCTTTTTTGGTTACCTTCTGTTTGAAGCATTACTATCTGTCTATGTTTAAACTCGGTCTGTCCACTTTGCTTCTATTCTCACTCAGCAAACACAAATTCTAACAGCCATACTGTTCATAAACCCACCCCCAAAAAACGAAGAAAGAAAAAACACACACTAAAAAAAGTTGAAGCAGTCATATTCAGTTCAACTTATTCCCAGCTTTGGTTTCCCACGAACATGAAAAGCATCGCTGATGCCAGAGGATGTTCACTAGTATGTCAGG
The DNA here is from genome assembly GCF_032062135.1 of Pyxicephalus adspersus. Taxonomy (NCBI): domain Eukaryota; kingdom Metazoa; phylum Chordata; class Amphibia; order Anura; family Pyxicephalidae; genus Pyxicephalus; species Pyxicephalus adspersus. The sequence goes on from NC_092862.1 coordinate 96,786,735, forward strand.
ACAGTGTTAAAAACAAAAATTACACAAAACACTCAAAAGGGCTGATGTGATATGTTTCCATATTTAGAAAGTTACACAATGAGCAGGGATCAGTCTTGATAAACTTTGGCAATTTGAGCACATGTATACAAAATATCCAAACAAATATTTATCAGCCATACCTTTCCTATATAGTGAAGAGGGTTTAGGTGCAGTAATTAAATACTTGGCCAAGAAGATGTTGCAACCCAAAAAAGATTGCATGGGAAAACAGATGTTTTAAGGACAAAATATAGCATTCATGCGATTCAAATGTCTTCATTGAAAGATTCATTTATTTTAGAATGTATTACCTACTTCAGCAAGAACACCAAGTACTCTTACAAAACATCCATTGTAACCATTTTACAACATCCTATAAACAATTCATTAAAGCTCTCCAACACTGGAGAATATATAGACTTTCATGTGAGAACCTGTATGATCCCTGCATGTGTAAGTGGAAAAACACAACAAATAGATTACCTAACTATAAAATATCAAAACATCCAAAATTCACTTTAAATAATCACTATCTAGGTTAGCATACATAATTTCCATACTAAATGCAGCCATAACCAAAGCTTAAGATCCAATTCTGCTTGCTGTCTAAATGTATCATTTGTCCTTTGGTATGGACATAGTTAGCTCAACGTGGATCATCAGATTATCAGGGGAGCACCTATGTATAGTATGTAGATCAATCTAAATTTTTATCTCGGGTACTACCAAATCTTCTTTTGAAATATACAAGGCATTGTTGATCCAAAGACAAAAAACAAAACAAAACAAAATTTGCCTAGAAAGTCTTCATTGGAACAGGTGTCCCCTTTAAAAACCCTGTCTATATGACAAATGGAACAATATGAACTGCAAGCAGGCACCAGGACAAATGGAGAGATTTATTCCAAGTAGGGGCAAAAACCATTGATAAAAACCTGTTCTTCCTTAAAGCATACCTAAACTCAGAATTTTTACTTTAAATAGTTGGGTTGTCTACCCTTTTATGTAAAGTAAAAATTTTGTTTGTTTTTTTTTTCTTTTTGAATGCAACACTCCTTAATTTTCGATCACCTAGGTAATCAAGAACGAATGGGAGCGCAGAAAGCTCTTGGCTGCTCCTTTTCCGCATGCACAGTGAGATCGGCAAGTTTTTTCCCCAATCTACATCACTCGATCTCGCACCTACGCAGTGCAAAGAAGAATATGGAAGAAGAGAGCAGAAGATGTCAACGCCTGGCACTCCCTCTGCAATGTAATGTACATTGACTGTATCATCAGTTTAACCCGAGAGTTTAAAAGCTCATGTTTGAAATTCCCATGCATTTGAATAAGCTTTTCTCTAGCAGGGAGTTTGTAAGAGGGATAATTTTGAGCAATTAAGAAAATGCTCTTTGCTGCGTTTTAAACTTTTTAAGTGCTTGTCAATGTTAATAAACGCTCATAAATGCTTACACTGAAAAAAGGGTGCATTAACAAGTATTTATAAGTAAACGCTTCCATTTAAAACAATTGAAGTGTGTAGGCATTTGGAAGTGTTTTAAACTTCTAATTTAAAAGCCTAGAAACTCTAACACAACCCTATTAAACAATATGGTTTAGGCTTGCTTTAAAAAAGCTTGTTTAAATGCCCCTAAAACACATTCATGTAGACTTGGCCAAAGACATAGTAGACTCGGTATGTATATGTGGTGTACAATCTCTATGTGAACAAGCACTTGCATTGTAAAGCCATACAATCCCTGACTTCTACAAGAGATCCTTGTATTGAAGTTAGAAACCTGAGGTAAGCAAGCACAAGCGCTGCCTGCCTTTGACAAAAACATCAAAAATGCCAGACGTAACAATCAACAATTGCATCTCAATTCATAAATGAAAATATAAGACTGAAAACTTTAAGGCGACTAAATCAATTTTAATAAAAGGACCTTCCAAACACGTCAACATTTTATTTTAGACATCAAGCAAGAGTGAGCCATTAATACAAATAAAAGCAACAATAAATATGTAATCTGTGATTTCGTACAAATGCTAAAATGTTTTTTTTTTTTTGTGCAGTGAAAGGCAAATTCTTCTCGTTGTGTCATTGTAATAACACTGCCCAGTTGACGCTTTTTAAACACGGAGGACTAATGCGCAACCAATGTGAAAACTTAATTCTAGTCTCTGGGCTACTTTGCATAAAAGCACTCATACAGGCCATTAGATAAAGTCGATGTAAATAAGTTTTTTCGCCGGTCTCATTTATAATAGAGAAAAAAAAGAAGGTAATAGTTTCTTTTACACAGACAAAAATATATGCTTTCAGAACTTAGTGCACTGAAGCATTTCGCCAGGCTGTAGAGCACATAAATACATTGAAGAACTTCAACAATTTGCCATGCTGATGCGCCATTTCATGTTCTGACAGGTATCTTTTATGTTAAGTTAAAGTCTGACTAACTGTGATTTTGGGAGGCATTTTATCTTGCTGTAAACAAAGGAAATGGAAAATGATTTGTAAAATACAATTCACTCAGAGTGCTCAATTGCGGAGGACAATACATCACATTCGAAACAACCAGAGGATGAAAAAAAAAACAAAAAAAAAAAAAAACCATATATCCTTTTTGGGCAGCATCCCCCTTATGTATATATTTATTTTATTTGACAGGAAAAAGCTTGCTTTTGCTGAGACTTCTCGGGTAAACTCAAGGCAGCGTTAATAAAAAGAAAATCAATAATTTTTGTTAAATTTTAATAATCCAGAAAACCCACAAATAAAACCATCAGCGGCTTGAGTTGAGATGACAGCCCCGTTTCCATGGGAACATGATGAAATAGTACAAGCCCTGACTTGAAGCAAAGCTCAGCCATGAACAGAGTGACATTTACGCAATACAAGAATACTCACAGCTTTCCTTTCAAAAATCAATTTCCTAAAGTACTTTTTTTTTTTTTCTTAAATGTACGGCACTTTTAATTAAAGACACAAGCCCTCAAAAGTAGTATGTGAGGAAAAAGTGAATACAATCTTAAAGGTCTACTAAACCTACCATAACAAATATATGTAAGCACGTGTCTAATACATACAAGTTGTCGTTATATAGTAGGAATAAAATGTTTCCATAGAAGATCAAAAATCTAGGTTATCATTTATAGGCATACTAAATGTCAAATACTCACCTCCATAAACAAAGTGGCGCCTAATTTTGCCTGCCGATAGTGTAAAAGGATTTAAAAAAAGAGAATCTGACATTCCCTCATACATTTCCTGGTGGGACTCAATTATTGCCATTGAAACATGTGGACATGGAAGGTTCCAAAGAGGCAATGTTTAAGGGAATGTCTGATTTCATGTCTAATAAATCAAGCCCTAAGTAGCAATTAAGTTAGGTCAAGTTGACAAACCAAATGTTCAGCAGGCCTCTCAACTGTGTACAATGCACCTTTTACATCAGCAGCATTGGGCAAAACAGTCTCAACGCAAGAACAAAACAAATATTTGCTTTATGTCCTCAGGATTCAGTTCACACCAACACATGTTACATTGGTGTTCAATGAAAGATGTGGACATGTTGTAAATTTGCAGCATGTTTCTGGACAATATAGTGTATCACAGTGTACTGCAAAAATAGAAACAAAGCAGTCCTTCCATGAAAATAAAAGGCCTGCTTCAAAATGGTACAAACTTTTTTTTAGAATAAGAGGATCATTGTGGATGTGCTTATTGATTGTTTAGGACACTAAAATGGAATACCATTGTGATCCAACAAAGCTGGACTTCACTATAACTTTCTTTTAGCTGGCAAATGTTTCCAATCCTGGACCAGATGAATTCCAGGTTTGCTAGATCACCCAGGTTCTCCCATGATAGCCTATCTTCTGCAGTCCTGCAGATGTTTCATAAATCAGGCCCACTGTGTTTAATGTCTGCAAACATGCACTAAAATGCAAGGCCATTGATGTGAATACAATCTAAGAGTAACCTTTACTTTTCTGATCTGCCTGCTTATTAGATGTCAGCAATTCAGAAAGTATCAAAGCCAATGAATCAGAGTGACAGCCAGGCAGGTAACAGGCTTCATTCAAACCTTCTGCTTGGGGCTGCAATCTCTTACGTCATTTTCTGTGTGGTGGTGTATGCCAATATTAGTACTCATAAATGAAGGTTGTGGGACACCAATAACAAGACAAAAAAAAAGGATACAAGTCAACGTAATTATACAGACTCCCATCAGGCAAAATAAAAGTCAAAAACCCCTAGAAAATACCAAAGTACATTCTTTGCAGACTCTTTTACAAAAGTCAAATTGAATATTAGCAGCTTCAACACTTGATTTAGGAGGGTCCATTCACATCAAAATGCACTGTGCTGTCACACACACGCACCTAATCACATGCTGTAGCCCATTAATTCATCAAACTTATCAGTAGGCTACAGTAGGTGCCGTTTTCTTGCATTGGTCCTGATTTAATAACGCGCTCCAAGACTAGAGAAGATAAGACTATTAGGGGTGAACTTGGGTGATCCAGAAATGCTGGAATGGATTTCCTAAAATCATTTGCTAAATGTGACAAATGTCACACCTGACAAATGTTTTCGATAATGGACTAAATCCATTCCAGGTTTGTGGAAACAACAAATCCTAATTTAATAAGTGATAAACACAATGAATATTAAAATACTTTTTAACTGTACAAATGGTGAGCTAATATAGTTTAAGGTACTTTTTAACAAGTAAATCTCATTCAAAAATGAGCGAACCTTATTTCAAAAGAAGCAAATATCCATGTGGTAAAAAAAGTTAAAAACTTGCCCAAAAGTTGAGCCAATGTTGGTTGAAAATAATGATAAAACAGACTGCTTATGTTGTACTGGAACCAACTGGCAATAACAAAAAATTAATATTTTTGATTTAAATGTTTAAAATAATTCTTACCAATACATTGCTAGGAACTGCAACACATTTTCTTTATGCACTAGTTCCCAATATTCAACTGTATAATAGCCAATAGCTAAACGTAGTATATCTTTACTACTCAAATATCATACTAGAATTATACATGAAAATTATGCAGGAAGAAGGTCACCCAAAGTTAGAGCTATAAACATAAGGTGTTGAAGTGTTCACAGGAGTGACACCCAGTGTCACAATTTGTTGTAACTGTCATTATAAAAAGAGGAAACAGGCTCCAAGGGACTTTTGTCATACAACGTGAAAAGAAAATTAGCCTGTATTCACCCACAGGGGTGAAGGACATCCCGTGTTATACAACTGCTGTTCACAAATCACAGAATGGATTTTGACTAACAAAATAATTATTTTATTATCAGGTCCCTTGAAACTGACCATTTTCTTTTTAAAAACACATGCGTCATTCTTTTATTCCATGGAGTTTTATGCAAGATAATGGTTACAATAAGCCTTTCGGACAATTGTTTGCGATATGAGACTTAGGGCCACAAAAACTTGTCCATAGCGTTTGTTTAAAATAATGAATCATGAGACTCAAAACTACACTTTTATTCACTCTTCAGTCCTGATACTATGGTCAATTTTAGTTTGGAAGTGGAGAACATAAAGCTTTGATATACTTGTATACCAATCAGCATTTAACACTTTGCCCCACCAATAAAATTAAATGAGAATAGAAAACTAAGCCGATACATCTTCAGTGAAAAGATGCGATTAGATGTGAACAGCTTTAATTCTTAGAAGTAGTGTTGGTCGAATAAATCACTATTCGATCGAATAGTGAGATATTGTTCGGGTGATTGAATGCCGAATACGAACACCATTAGTCAAAAGTGGGAGAATGCAGGGTTTTTTTAGGGACTAATAAGGGATGCAAGAGCAATAAGAATTCTCTGGCAGCCCTTTGTATTACCCCTAACTATTTGTATGTGTTCTTGGATAGTTTCTCTATCCAAGAACACAGAGTCCTGTGTTCTTGGATAGAGAAACTCTTTCCAGGAACACATACTACAGGGCTGCAACAGCGATCCGGATTGCGGTTGCTGTACTGTACTAGTAGTATGTGTTCTTGGATAGAGTTTCTCTATCCAAGAACACAAGGCACTAGATGTGATGAATGGGGAAAGTTTTCCCCATTCAACCTCTAGTGCCTGGGGATCGCCTGCAGTCACAGATGTTCCCACGGTCATGTGACCCGGGGATCGCACACTCTTCTCAATGATTGCACCCATGGCTGCAATCATTGAGAAGACGCCCCGCAAGCATCACTTACTCTGTAACACACTTTCCAGGACAGTAATAGGATACATTTGTTACATTTTTCTGGCAGTGGATAAAACTATAATGTAACAAATATATCATAATTTTAATGTTTTGGAAAGTGTGTTACAGAGTAAAGCTGCGTATTTTTGTCGTTGGAAAGGATCTTTCACGATCCTTTCCAACGACAAAGGACTACACAATGCATGAACGGTGCTGTACATACAGCACCGTTCTGCTCTATGGAGAAGGGAGGGGGAGAACAACGGAGCGGCACCCTGCTGCGCGCTCTCCCACTTCCCTTTCATTAGGATCGGTCGTCGTTCATTGTCCGTGGATCCGCCAGGACGGTCGTTCGGACGATGGACGACGCCGACTGTACACACGCCAGATTTTCGCCCGATATCTGGCCGATGACGATTATCGGGCGATAAAAATCTGACGTGTGTACGCAGCTTAAGAGATATCATGTCATTGTAGGATAACCTGTAAAAAAAAAAAAATAGTTAAATAAACAATTACTCAAATTAATTTAACAATAACTTTTTTTTTTTTTAACACTTTTTTAATCCGAATTTTTGACGTCGAATCTCGTTTTTTTTTTCTATCCATATTCGAACAGCCATATTCGGGTCGAATATAAGGACAAGCGGAATTCGAGCACCAACACTACTTAGTAGTATCAGATATTCCTCTGTAACTACAAGGTTTGATTTTGAACACATAGTGTGTTTTATTTCTCTTAGTCACTACCCACACTGTTAGGCCCATGGTTAGCTACGCTGCTCAGTCTTTTGTCATTTTGGAGATATAATTCCAGAACATGGCTATAATACAGAAAAATAGACACACAAGTAGAAGGGATATCACTGGTCTGACCTTTTTAGAAAATGTCAGAAAATTATCACCATGGACCTTTTGTATAAATTGGTAAAGAGTACATCCAGCCTTGACATCCGCAAGAAAGGAGCTTCTCCCTTTCACTTTACAATATGGCCAAAGTGCATAAAAAAGAAAATAATTTCAATCACTACATGCCTCTTCAGCAAAATATAACATTTGTGTACAGTAGGTTTTCAGAGACCCCTTAAGAGAGACCATATTCTCTATGACTGGCATACACACCACAGCAACTGCAGGATGTAACCCTAGCAGATCCCTGAAGGAGGTAGAAATCCTATTTTTATATGGAAAAAGGGTAAGGGTGTGTGGCAATTTGACTAGACTAGAGTTTTAAAACATAAACGGTTACAAAAATAAAAAGAAATTTAAGCAGGATTAGGCTTAAAAGTTAAAAAAAGCAAGATATAAGCTTTGCCATAATTCAAATTTCCATGCTTGTTCTCAGTCTACTGTAGAATGAACACTGAGCTGTGATCAGCATACCTGAATAAATGAACACCTATGCACATGCTTGGAAGTTTTATCATTCTTGCCTGGCCAATCAAGATGGCTGAAGAAAATCATCTCCAAGGGTGCAAGGAGAGTTGAGTTATTCATTTCAAACTACCCAAAAAAGTTGCATATACTAGTCATACATAAAACAATTTTTATTTCTTAATTACCAAAGACATGTTAAAGGCACAAACTGAATTGTTAACAAGTACATAATTTAATGTGTGCTTAGATCAGTGAGAGTAAATACAAAAAAATGTAAATATGATAAATACATTACAATCACCTCTGAATCTTCAGTAGACTCTTCAGGAGTCATCTCTTCCTAAGAACAAGAAGAAACAAACATTTTGTTAACAAAACAGTTTTTTGATCATTGCTATTCATAATTCAGTAGAGGGAAACAATTTTCAATCTTAAATATGACATTACCTTAAAATGTTTTATTTTGCTACATTATAGAGAACATCTACAAGTAATAATTGTCTAACTGTTCCCTGCAACCACTACTCTAATGAGATTGTAGGGAGATTTGGTAATGTTACTAATGTGCTGCTAACAGTGCACCTTGCTGGGGGCTAGATAACTTCCTGCACGCAAGAAAATATGTAAAACTGATGAACGTTTGTTAATACAGATGTATAGAAGGCTATATATGCTCATTCCAAATAAACAGAGGTGTAGGAGACAGTTCACTTTTAGCTTTGATACCAGATTTCATAAATCTCCCCAACTGTATTATAAAAAAAATAATCAACTTCTGTTAACTTTTCAAGCCTTGGAGAACTGAACAGCCAAGATATCTATCTAAAAATGAGCCTACCATGGGTAAAATCCTAATAAAAAGGATTCTCATTCTACCAGATTTTGTATTTTATTATATAGAGAATGAACAAGAAAAATGACAATTGCTGAATTTTTGGAGACAGGTAAGAGATTCGTATTACTGCTGGAGACCCTATTAGGGCAAGAATTCATGATCAAATTATTCACCTTATATTAAGGTCTGGGTAGCCCATGCATACTTCTCCCCAGCCCCCTTATGGTGGGCAGGCCACCTAGCCCTGCCCTCTTCACCCAGCTCTTCTCAGCGGATAAGAGTTGATTGCTGATAAGAGCCAGGTGGAGGGAGAAAAGCACACCTAGGATGAGATAGGGACACAGGCTGTCCCATATTCCCCATTCTCTAGCTGTGCGTGTAAAAATGTATCCACCAGAGTGGGCGCACGGAGTGATATCATTGAAGCAGTCTGATAGCTGTGTGTAACTGCATGTCGTTCTGCAGCACTACAACTCTGTGTATAAACCTCCATATCTCCCTCCCTGTCTTGAAATTTTCAGGATCCACAGGGAACACTCAGTTAGTAATAAAAATAAGCACAATTTCAGCACCCCAGCTTAATATATGGGGATCAGAATTGTAAAATCTTGTGAAAATACAACATTCAGTCTTTACTGCCATGGTGGTAAGGACTGCAGCCTCCTGGGGTATTTGTGTCACATATCCCAGATGGCTGTGGGCTGCTCCTTTTGCGCATGCCAGACATTGGGAATGTATCATCAGGGGCTTTCCTATAATGTAAAAAAAGTGCTCAATTTTACGCATGCCAACGAGATCGGCAATTGATGGAACGGAGTGCATCAGAAAGAAGAGGGAAATGGAGCAAGCGTGGGACTCACTGGGCTCAGTTCATAGACAGATCAAGTGAAAATTTTTTCACAAAAGTTTTGTGTTACTTCGGCGCTAAGAGGCCACATCTAATGATATGCTGAATTCACAAAAAGGTTGCATTTGCTGCGTTTACCCCTCCCTTTCCTCTCACCCAGAACCACTGCTGCTTGAAAACGGCTAGGCCTGAAAAAGCCCAGCAGTCACCACCGGTTACCAATCCTAGGTGCCTAGCAGTTTCCAAGTAGTCACTCAGGAGGGGTAAACGGCCCAGTTTATTATTGCTAATGAGAACTAAGACTAACTTGTTTTGTCACCATGATCACAATATTACACTACTAAAACAGATTACACTATTAAATATGGAACACTAGGCAGCTGGAATAAAATACAAAGCACTGAACAGTTTGGGCATAATACAAAAATATTGAAAAATTTGACATTTTAACAAGCCAGACATTATAACGTTGGAACAAAGTATAGGGGGTAGGTAGAACACTTGACACAATAATAGGGGTTACTGGATACCTGTGGCATAAAAAACTAGAAGCACAAAATTTGCCCCGCCCACATTTTTTTTTTTTTTTTTTTTTTTTTTTTACCACCCAGCTACAGCTTTTCCATATCTGGCTGAAAAGAAATTTTATATACATATAAATAAATTGAACAAAATACCAATACAACCCTATACGCATATACTCCCAAAGCTTGTAAAATATTTGACAATTTACTACATATTTCCTCAAATAATAAAACTATGCTATGTAAGCAAGTGATAATCCTTCATATTTCCAATGAAAGAAAAGTTGCTGATGTGATGCCTTCCTTAGGAGGTCAGCAAAATGAAGATTTACTTACAATATTTATAGTTACCAAGAGCAATAAAATGCTACAAGGATGCTCATTGAGAGCATAAGCATTTTAGCCATGCTTATGGAGAAAACAATGGCTACCTGAAAAGAAGCTTCGATATCCATGCTAGTAAGATATGTACATGTGACCAGTCAGGAAAAAAAAAAAAATCAATAGAAAATATGAAGACACAGACATTCTGAAAGAGGAGTATCAGAAACAAACTAAAGAAATGTATTGTAAAGTTTAACTCCGGGCATATACACGGCGGAACCCTTCAGGGAACCCCTGCTATAATTACTATAGCCACAGCTCAAGGTACATTGGGACGAATGTCATTCTTTCAGATAGCCAAAAAAAAAAAAATTAAATAATTGGTGTCACTTAACGCAAAACTAAATAATAATAAAAAAAAAAAAACACATTTACCCTATCTTCTGCAGAACCCTGGATCTCTCCAGAGATTTCCTGGATTGGGTCCCGCGCCCTTCTGTAATCTCCCTTTGTCCTGGAAATGCCGGCTGCCGCTATCGTCTTTCATCAACTGATCTCGCACTGCTCAGACACGAGATCAGGTGGGGAAAAAAAAAAATTAATATATTTTTACTTTACAATAAAGGGTTGTCTACCCCTTTATGTAAAGTAAAAATGTTAGCGATAGGTCTGCTTTAAACTGAACTGAGAGGCACAAATTACTCATTGCTCAAGGAAACCCTTAGAAACTTCTGGAGGAAACCTGGTTAAAAAACACTTGTCTAGATATCAGACTCCTGTATTCCCAACATATAAGGGTTGAAATGCACAAAGGAAAAGCAGTTCTAGTTACCAAACAGGCTGTACAGCATGCACATGTGTTGAGAAGAAGAGAGAACATGACTTATCAGTGTGAAGTTCCCTCACTGTCCAAACAGCAGGTTGTAATTGGTGAGGCAACACCACTGTGCTCCCCAAAGGGAATTTGTTGCTTTCCAAAGCACCCAAAGAATTTTCCCTGCAACTGAAAATTAATACTTGCCTTTCTGAGGGGTCGCAACTCAAAACTCCATTATGTTCAACCTAAACTTCAATACTGCTCTACCTTTTCTGTTCTACATCACTACAAGACACAGTAGTGACAGAGGCCAATACAAGGAATCACGGACCTGAGGTCGTTCATTCAGCCCCAGTGGTCCCTGAGGATGCCAGGATATCTGGCATCATCCCAGAATGATTCTCTGCGCTTAGCATGCAAAAAAAGATAACAGGCAGCTAAGTATGATTTTTTTTCCAGGAGGGACATCACATGTTCTTTTCTGCAAAAAAGACCTGCCTGATGCCAAATTTTCAAACTGGAACTAACTGCACTTTAAATACTGTAAAGATAGCAAATTGTGAATGAAAGGTTTTTCACCAAAGGCTAAAAAAGGTACAGTCCATCAACTAGGCAATGTGAAGAGAGGAAGATGCTCGGAGTAGGAGGATCAGATCAAAGCTGAAGGTATCTTACTTAGGGGGTAGCATCCACGGGCATTGTGGGTAACCTATTACAGGATAACAATATAAAAGGTACAGTCATCATCTCAATCCAATTAATGAAATGCAGGCACTGCAAGTGGTATCTATCTATACAGCAGAGCTCAAGTTAAAAATAGGATGAGCAGGGCAAGGAGGAAAATGTATTGTGCTGCAGTGCTCATGTGCTAGCAACAAGCTCATCAGTCAGCTACATTTCTTTTTACTGCCCTTTCACAATCCTTTCCAAGGACTGTAAGATGCATGAAGGAGCTCTATACATACAGCATTGCAGTCATTCATCTTTTGTGGATCCAACAGGACAGATCCATGAACGATGTTGGTCGGTCGCTGTACACACACGCCAGATTCTCATCTGATACTTCCCTGAGGGGAGAATTGGACAAGAATCATCTGACGTGTACGTAGCCTTAATTGAAAACAGGAACAAAGCATATTTATCTGGTGGAGGTATAATAAATATAGGCCTTAGATAGAGCCTAATTGCCAAGCCAGGGATAATCAAAATGAAAAAATAGGTCGGAAAGTAGGGTTTTTTAGGCAAGTAATTTCAATTGTATTCATGATAAAATCTCATAATACATTTCACAAACTAAAGCAGTTTGGCATGACCTAAGACTTGGGTCCTGGTCATTACCAATTTGGCCCTATAAGGGCACTAGACATTTAATTTCTAACCGAAATATACAAATGTTTGGTGATTGTGTCGCATACGTAAGTTATTTACCCGACACGTTTAGCCCGGTCTGGGCTTCCTCAGGGGTATTATACGTATAACGAGAATGCGCATAAATTCATTTGCAATATATATATATATATATATATATATATATAGCAAATACATTCAATCAGTACATGTTATAAAGAATACATAGTTCAGTAATACAGAAGTAATATGTCATAAGGTGATTATCTAAGGCACATAAGACATAATGACAAAAGATTCAGTATATATATGTATACAACAATGGTATAAGAACAAAATATTGCCTGTATGAAAAAATATTTAACAATTAAATTGCTTGTAATGGGTTATATAGAACTAGTAATTGAGTCTGAGTAAATCTTTATAATAATGTGTATACTATTCAGTATTCCACCCAGAATCTTTTTTAAGCCGGGTGGGAAGAAATTATAGGCGGGTTGCAGCCCATGTATTGTGACCCAACTCATCAGTAATCCCGCAAAAACAGCTGGGTGGTGCGGCCAGCTAAAAAGGTCTGGGGAGAAGACTGCTATTCCTAATATTTGAAACCTTTGTATGTGGGCCGGCTCACTGCCTGCCCGTCATGCTTAAAGGCATGAGCGGGGCGCCAGCGTGAGTTCGTTCAATAGAACGGACTTGTACGGGGATTTGCTAAGTGGGTATTGCTCGGAAAGGGGCTCCACCCACCGGCAATGGGTGTCCGTAGCCTTAATTGTATCATAGATAATTCAGGGCTTCTGCCCTACTAGACAGGGTGGTGCTTTGTAAGCAAACTCTATACATCTGAGGACAAATTGAACAGCCCTAATATTATGTTTATGACCTCTGTCCATTTAGCTATATGGCTGGAGTCCAGCTTTAAGCAGATAGTAAGTGCTATACAAAAATGTCTACCTCTAATGCAGGCATAGTAAAAACTTATTACAATGCGCAAAAAAAAAAATTAAAAATAAAAAATAAAAAATAGCAAAAAGACTATGGAGGAATCATGTTTTTATTTTTGATTAGTTCTCCCATGGTTGACAACCTAACAGCTCTATGCAGAATTTTAAAACACCCATTAAAAAGGATAGAAAAGGGTGACCAGCTCACTTTCAGTTTATTTAAACCTCATATCATAGGTCTATTCAGGATCTTTAAATAGAGACGTATGTCAAAAAAGTGCATTAGCGCAAAAGTGCACTTGCTCTGTACTTGTCCTATTAAGTAATGTGGTCCATTACATTTAAAAGCTATGATGATGCAGAATAAAAGTAAATGATTCACTGACAAAATGCAAGCAGGAAAAAAAAGGAGCACACCAAAATGTGCAATATTGCAGCGTTTCAAACCCTCAGGGGAAAACAAGTACACCCCTAAGGAAAGGAGAGCTTAATCTTCACTACATTAAGTTTTTGTCATTTCCACTTTTAGAAAATCTATTTCAAGGTCTTAAAATGTTATCTGCTTTTGTACAAGAAATAACCTGCCACAAGTCTGGAAATGATCAGGAATACAAAAGTGTTTCCAATAACTTCCTCCATGTAATAGCAGCTAAAGTATATTTATAAACTCACCCCAACACTCTCCTGTATGTACGAATGATCAATATATATTTGTTATAAAGAAACATTGGCATTGATATACTAGATTTTACCGAGTTTAGGATGTTCACATACCAAGGTGAATTAATCCACTTAGATTACTGAATTAGGTGAACTCTGGTGACTTCAGCAATCCAAATGTTCAAGCAAAAAATCATGTTTTTTTTTTCCTTGCAGGTGATTGGGTATTTCTTACAAAGAGTATATACAGCATATATAGGGAACAGTTGGGCCAATGTATGCCCGTACCTGGTCTGAGGAACAAATTGGGAGCTAGAAGTTCAAGTAGTATAACAGATCAGTCAACAAACAGTAAAATTATCACGTAATGGTAACCAAAAGGCAGGTCATAATGACAAGAAATGTGGACCAAATAATATTATTTTAGTACATAAAACCAACAATATGGACTCAGAAGGCTCCAGAGCATAGTTCTCCCCAGCCCGTTTTTGGTGGGCAGGCCACCCAGCTGCTCACCACTCCAATCATTTGAACGGACAATGGCGAGCCTGCTCCATTCTCAGCTGTCATCTGTTCAGAGGATTACAGCTGCTGCTAAGAGCCCATGGTAAACAGCACAGCTATGATGAGATCGGTACACAGGCTGTCCCCCCCGCCCCCCCATTCTATAGCTGTGCAGAGTCTTCAATAAAAACAATGTGTATCGTATAAAATCGTGTAACAATATACCAATGTGTAATGACGTCATCAGAGCAATGTGTGTAACTGCATGTCATTCTGCATCCTTACATCTCTCTGTGTACAAACCTTCATATCTTCTAAAAGGTATTTCATAAAGACTTGAAAATTTCAGGGTGCACAGGGAACCCTCATAGTAATAGCTAATAATAACCACAATTTCAGGCCCCAGATGATAAGAATTTAAAGATATGTGAGTCACAATTGTAAAAATTTAACACTGGGGTTTGGTTCAAAAGCAAATGCGCCTAAGAGTCCATAACTGAAAATGTAAATTGGGGACCTTCGGAGCAACTTACATAGCAAGGAACGTTGGGGTGGGGCCCCTAAATTGATACCTACTTGTCACAAATCTCTAACGTGTCATACTATGTTACCCTGTCTGCTTTTCTTGTTTGTATCCGAATTTCCCTAGAATGGTGGGGTGTACAAAACCAAAAATGTGGGTGCAGTGGGTACACCTTCGGCTACCCCCCCCCCCTCAAAACACACTCACATACTAACACTGCCCTGTTACACATTACTGGCTATATCTAAAACTGGAACCCCAGCATTACAATTAGAGTAAAAGGTGGGTTTAAAAAAAAAAAAAAAAAAAAAAAAATTAGGAGCCCCACACCAATGCGCCTTGCGATGTAAGTGGCCCCTGGGGGTTCTTAATTTGCATTTTAAATTTTGGGCTCCTAGGTGCCCTTTCCTATGGGACCAGCAAAAGTTCAATCCTCACAAATTTTAGTTATTAGTAGCTATGGGAATCCCCTGTATACCAACAATTTAGGAGATTTGAAAGTTTGATCACAGTGAGTTGTTAGGTTGGAGAATATGGCGCGCAAGCACGCACGCACGCACAGCGGGTGGATACATTTCACCAGATTTACAGGGTTTTTTGCCCAAAGAATATGGACGTGGTGATGAGTTTTTTTTTTTTTTTTGGGAGGGTGAGCACCCCTCCCCTTTAATCTTTTCTGCCATACATACCAAAGCCATGTGCCTAGCAGTTACCACTAGTTACCAATTCCTAGCAGATGCCAAGTAGTCACTCAGGAGGGGTAGATGTTTTTTTACTGCTAATGTGAACTAAGCCTAACTTGTTACACCACATTGATCACATTATTACACTTCTACAAGGGATTACACAAACATAGAACACTAGGCAGTTGAATTAAAATACACAGCACTGAACAGTTTGGGCATATTACCAGGCATTAGAAAGTTGAAATGAAGTATAGGGAGTAGGAAGAACACTGACACAATAATAAGGGTTACTGGATACCTGTGGCATAAATAACTGGGAGCACTAAATTTGCTGTTCCTTGCCCTGCCCACTTTTTACCACCTGGCTGAAAAAATTTTCAGGGGAGAACACTGCAGAGGTAATTTGCCAATAAAAGCAAATAAATGGAAAATCTAGCCCATTATGAACAGCAGTCAGGCTACATGCCTATGGTAAAATCTCAACAGGGATTTACCAGAAAAAACAGAAACCCGTACACTGCTTGTAAGAGCCTGGTTCAGTACCAGTCCTCACCAGAAACCAATTCTCCAATCAACAATATTAAGCCCCCACTCAGCCTCAGAATGTCCCAGCACACGGTGCCCCCCAGGAATTATGTGTGCAAAGGATAGAATTTGGGGAGGACTGAGAGGACCAGAAGCCCACATAAGCAGGGGACACAATTGGAAGGAGGACAGTACAGGGTGAGTAACCAGGTGATCCTCAGATAAGGCAGGAGTCCGACAGAAGCAGAACCAAGAAACACAAGCAGTCAGACCACCAAACAAGGTATCCAGAGTAAAAGCAGAGTAAGAGCAGTCAGGGTCACAGTCAAAGGTCAATCCCGGCAGCAAACAAATACATGAGGTCAGGAAACAGGCAATCCAAACCACTCGCAGGTCAGCCAGGCCAAAATCAGCAGTCAAATATTGCCTTGGACCTGAGAAGATAAAAAGGACCTGTAGCCAAAACCAGAACAAGATTATAGCGAGGAAAAAATGCACTCATTGGCTGCAGAACATATTCTAAAATCCCCTTCATCTGCGCAAAATCTCAATGTATGTGCTGGGGATGCTGCACATACAAGGCTAAAGAGTAACTGGAGATTCTAGGCAATGGGTTTTAAGAAAAATACCCTCGTTCTTAGCCAATGTGCGCGGTTCTGAGCAGAAAGGCCAGAAGGTGGTCACCAAGTGGGCCTGTGACATCATCCCCAACTAAGCTCTAATACAATAGAAATATAGAAGAGTGACAACAGAAGAAGGCTTTTTACTAGTCAGTTGGCTTTTTTTGTTGAGTTGTTTTCTTTTTTTGTCAAGTTGTTTTCTTTTTTTGTCAAGTTGTTTTCTTTGTTTGTCAAAATATATTTACTTTGGCTATGTTTATATTCACTTATGGTTGATTGACTCACCCTGTTGGATGTCTGTTCCAAGCATACAGTACTCCTTTCAGGTTAATAAAATTTCTAAAGTTAGTTTAAAACATTCCTCCTGCTAGCTTAAGGTTACGTCCCTGTGTTGTTGATTTTAGCTTCATAATGAAAATACTGCATTCTTGAACCTTATTCACACCGGTAATATATTTAAAGGCTTCATTCATGTCCCCCTTTTCTCTTTTTCCCTTGAGTTTGTATATTAAGTACCTTGCCATGTCTTCTCATATTATCGTTCAGAACTTGTGCAATTTTTTTTTAAATTTGGCTTTTGACTTCTTCTACCGTATTAATGTCTTTCTGTATCGTACCATAACCAGTGGGTCAACAAAATCTGTGGCAATGCTTGTATAGGAAGTTCTAGAGTACAAATTCTGTGTAAACGATTATAAGTAAATCGATCACTATGGGTTTTTTTCTTGGTCATGCTCAATATTTGTAAAGATATGCTTACATACACGTTCTGAAAATCGAAGCTCTCAAAAACTCATTATGATAAAAATAAATTTTATTTACCAAATAAATTTATGGTTGAATAGCTCTAACAATCAAATGGACTTCTCAACTGAACGGAAGAATCAACTTGTGTATATGGTGGAAAAGACTTTGGATAAAACTACTTTCATGTCATATGCCTATACCACATACTAGCACGCAACACGTACTAAACATGTCCCAGTACACTATATCTGACTTATTTCTGTCTCTGTAAAACTAGAGTGTAATGTAATACTTTAGGCAACAAAGCATTTGAGGGGGTTAAAAAAAAAATCTACACTTTCAGTGGATCCCCTTTCCCATTGCAATCATCAACTTCTCATTTTACCTAATGGGTGATGTACAAGGTGAAGTAATCAGAACAGCAACCAAAGCTGTGCTCCCAAATCTGTACCATACAGGAGCAGCACTCCCACATTGTATGTGAGGTCATAAAGGCTCCCACAACCCAGGACTTGGAAGCAGAGAAAGCTTTATCTAGGGGAGGAGGGAGGAATAATTTATTTCCTTTATCATCCTGTAGGCAAAACAAGCAGGTAACCCTTGCAGCATGGAGGGGATCCCGCTAAATGGGTAAAGGCTCATTTTTACAGGGATGCAGTGAATATAATAAACACACAGGCATTGTTGCATTCATCATTTTATTACTGCACTTCACACACAAATGTTGTGCATCACACAATCATGTCTGCCATGCATTGCAATGCACAAGTGAGGCTCATATGGGGTGCCAATAACAAAGAATGGACCCCAGCACATTAAATTGTGTCCTGTGTGGTGCCATGCCTTGTGCTGTGCTACTGAAACGTATACATTACCACAACACACTAGTGTGCATGAACACTCAAAAGTTTTTCCTACTCCAGGATTTAACATTAAAAGGTACAGAGGTAAAAACCCAAAACATGGCCTAGACAGAGGGACTAGCAGGCACACATAGGGATATGCACTGGACATAATACAAAAACACACATTAGGTCTGCACACTGCATATCAGGCATTTACTGCAATGGATTTGTTATCATTAGAAACCAGCTAACATTTATTTCCTGCTACAGACACACAACACAGTCCCACTACTGGAAGCACCCACAAGCCTGCATCGCCGTGCTAGGGGAGACACTTGGACGGTAAGCTGCACATAGGGCATCGGCGTCTAACCTGGTCAGAAGATGCAAAGAATCCCTGCGTTTCAGCCATGACTAGGAAGAGGTCAGTCACATGACTAACACAGGACTGGACTACAATACCCTGCACGCGCAGCTGACTCATTCAAAACTGTGTAACTTTATTCATGTTTGTTCTGAGCATAGCGAAAGAGGAAGCGAGGCAACGACCAGTCATCCCGCTTTGTGCACATGGCTCCGCCCACTTCAGCTGGCTTCATCTGTGGAGCTGGGGTGAGTGAGGGGAAAGTTGCAGATGACTGAAATAATATGAAATACAATAGAAAAAAAAGTACGAAATAAGTTCTATATCCTTTAAAAACTGCAAACCATGCGCAAATATACCAAAACCTTACCAATACAGACGTGTTTGTATTGTGCTGTATATACACAACCTACTGTTTTGTGTACCAGCATTTGTGTAGCTGTGGCTCAGCACTCTTTCGGTCTACACGGACGTTTTTAATAACATGTAAATGTTCCTACTGTGTTTATTTGCGTTTTTATGCACGTGCCTTTAAAACACTGGAAAATGCCTGTGCCGCGTTAAAACCCATTTTCCCACGTTTTTCAAGTGCTTATAAACATGGGAAAATGCAGGAAAACACCCCCATTTAAATCAGTAGAAGCATTTACCCGTGTTCTTTGACGTTAACCCTGCCATTTAATTTTTTAAACGTTGCAAGCAATGATAACGCTCATAAACGTGCCTCAAGGAAACGTCCTGGTGTAGATTAGCCCATTGGAATGCATAGGGATTTCAAACAAGGGCTTTTAAAGCGTCAGGTTAAACGCTGGGGAAAACGTCCATGGAGACTAAGGTTCATTGTCTTCAGATATATTGTAACCAATAGCTAAACATTGAACCTTCATTTAGATGTGTGTGCTCTAATGACATGTGAGTTAGGAGTCTATTCTAAATAAATGACCTGCACACAGTCTAACTTGCAAAACAAAAAAAAAATGTGCAAGACTTTCCAAAGCACCACAACACATACCCATAAGCTGTGATACACATGTGATGCAGATATGTTGCTTTAGTGTGTAGGGGAGCCCCTAAAAATGAATGGTGCAGCAATGTATGTGCACTACAGTGCGTTACTAGTAGATTTATACAGGTCAATGAAAATTGCTTATTTTTAGTGCATTATTGCAGAAGCTGATTCTTCTGCACACATGGGGGTTAAAGCATACCTTCCTTTTTTTCCCTATGCAAATCCTTACCCATTCCTCTTTAAAAGTCACCTAAATTTTTTAAATTAAAAACAAAAATTTCTGCATGCCTCTTATTCAATTTCTGCATGCCTCTTATTCAATTTCTGCATGCCTCGCAGAGGAGATCAGGCAGTAGGTAATTCTAGAAGATTGCAAGACATTACTGATTGGCATACTAGGGTCTATAGTCATGTCCCTAATTGTCCCTCAAAGAGGTCCACAATCTAATGTTCCCACCATAGTCATATCTCAATATTGGGCAATTTTGAGGGGAAGCCAATTGACCTAAATGTATGTTTACAGAGTGCCCAAAAGAAACCAACACAAACATGCAAACTCCACGCAGATAGTATCCTGGCTGAGGTTTGAACCTAGAACCTAGCACTATGGTGTGGGGAATATTTTCTTGCCACATGTTGGTCCCTCTTAGTACCAAATGACCAATATTTAAATGTCACAGCCTACCCTAGTATTAGTGCTGACCATGTCCATCCCTTTGTGACTACAGTGTTCCTAACTTCGAATGGTTATTTCCAGCAGAATAATGGGCTATATTATCAAGCTCAAATAATTTCCACCTTTTTTTTTTGTTTTCTTAGTTTTTATTGGAGTTTTAATTTTTATAACACACAAACATCACATGTGACAAACATTATCCACGCCAGGGAGGAAAGGGAAAACAGAGTAGCAAGGGAAACATAACTGAAAAATCACTTATTACAACATAGAAAAAGGTGAAGTGTATCCCTTTGTAAAGGAACAGCATAATACTGGGTCTATTTGCCCACATATCACGTATGTAGTGATTACTGACCAAATAAAATATCTAACAGAGCCATCTGCCCTGATATCATCTGTGAATATGATTATGATAACAACATGTCCATAGGTTTCAGGGCAGGGTCCTCTCCTCCTCCTGTTATTCGCAACCCCTAATTAATATACAGCGCTGCATAATATGTTGGTGCTATATAAAACCTGTTTATTAATAATAATATTATTATTAATCGGTTTCCTTTTAATATCAGACAAAACTTAATATAGAGAACAGGACAAAGACACTGGGGAACCTTGTATAGTCATAGCCCTATCAGACGGGGGGGTGGGCAGGTATGATGTGAGGTTGGGGACAGATTGGGTGAAGGTGAACTGGGATACTAGGGAGAAGAAAGGGTCACAGATCTACATCCTCAACACCAACTAACATCCCATTTACCACCATAACATAACAGTCCCAGACAGACTACATCATCATATATTTCTGTTAGCCATTCCCTCAAAGTGGGAGCCGCTGTCTGTTTGCCCGAACTGCTGTGAGGAAGTTTCGAAGTATAATCTGTTTAGTGGATTTTACTGAACCTGTTATTATCAAGGCTACCTTGGAATTGTTGGGGACACCTGAGCCTGTGGGTGTATTTTATAGTTATGTAATTGTTTCCCATGATTGGAAGATGGGTTGGCATTCCCATCACAAATGTATCATCGAACCCATCTGAGATTTGCAATGCCAGCATCTATCTGAGGAGGAGGATGAGATTCGATGAGTCGGTGGTTTGGATAATTATACAGGTCAACAAAAAATTAGTTTTGATAATCATCAGAAACCACAGCAAACTTTTCTAAATCAGTTTTTTGAGCCGATTTCAGATCTGTTTTTTTAGTTTTTCCCTAACATACAGTTCCTGAGTTATAAGTACTAACAAATTTAACATTGTACATGCATGCATTTTGTACTAAAACGTAAGCACCATTAAAGTGATTTTTAATACATCTTCAGGGTGAAGTAAAAAAAGGCACACTGTGGTATAGATCTACTGAATGGTGTCAGTTAGGTACCATTGTTTCTTCAGAAATGCTTAAAGTAGAATTTTCTTGTGTACTCTTTGTCTGGATTGTCGCGGTACAGCATCCCAGCCATCATACTTTCATTCCAGAAACCTTGGTAGCGGTGCTCCATTACCTGAATGTCCTGGTAAAAACATTCTCCTTGTTCGTCACTCACCATACCAAGATTTTCTGAGAAGATTTCTAGATGTGAGTGCAAGAAACGTATTTTTAATGACATGCCACAACCTAGTTTTAGGTATGAATCAAGTAGATTCTGAACTCCTTCCTTGTATGCAGGAGACTTATGGTTGCCCAGGAAATTTTCACACTTAAATGCATCCCAAGCTTCTAGCTCAGCTACTAAGTGAGATTGTTTGAAAACATCATCCTGCAAAACAGACTTGGTCTGTGGCCCTATAAATATCCCTTCCTTCGTTTTTGCAGTGCTTATGTTTGGAAACTTCTCAACAAGGTACTGAAAACCCATGGAGTTTGATTTACCCATAGCCTTTACAAGGTTTTAGGCTTTACAAACCTAACTTGATACGGAGAAGTGGCAGAAATATTTTATGCGGATCAACCAGTGGCAGAAACTTGACACTACTTGTTTCGGGCTTATAGGTATCTCTTGGTAGCCAATCACGCTTGACATAATGGTCTACCGTAGATCGACTGTCCAACAGGCATAAGAAACAGCAATATTTTGTAAATACTCCTTGCATTTCCATCAGCAAGCCAATGACCTTTAGATCCCCACAGATGTTTCACTGGTGTGTTTTATACTGGATTGCTTCAAGTAGTAACTTCATGTTGTCATAGGACTCCTTTGGGTTATCAGAATGGGCAATCAGTAAACTTGGTTTGGAATTACCATTATGCAGTCAGACTGTTCTTAAGCTTCTTTTAGAGGAATCAATGAAGATACACCATTCAGATGGAACATGCTCTTGTGACAAACTGTTAAAGTGTGCATTAATATCATGACAGTAGCACAGTGAGCCATCACCAGTGAAGAACATTGTCAAGTTAGGATTTTGTTTTCTGTAGTGAGTTACAGTTACACACATCTCCAGTCTTGGAGAGCTTTAATACATCAGGCTCACAGTGTCCAGATATTGAATAATCCCTACAGTGGGTATGCTGGGCAGGGACCACTGTATAGACCTTTTCCCACAAATTTTTGCAACAGGTATCTGCACAGAGGATCAATGCAGCCATCTATGATCTGTAATGGTAAAGTTTTGTGAAAGGCTATAAAGATTTCAATTTAATAGGCATCGGGAATGGAACTATGTATCCAGAAAGTGTAGTGGCGACTGTGGAGGGATGGTATCTTTTGGGTCTGGAAATGGGTTTCTTGGAGGAACAAAATGTGAATTTTGGCTTTGTGTTGCCGGTAGATGATTTGAGATCGTTTAGATGGGCTATTAAACCCTTTGGTGTTGAGGGTGCGGATCTTGAGAGGGTGAGCCTGGTGCTGTCGGTGAGCCATTAGAGAGGGTGTCTGTGCACTTTAAACGGATGTGGTAATAAAACAATAGGTGGCAAGGGAAGCCCCAAAGGAGTACTGAGGTGGTAGAAAGATGGGGGAAGAGGAATTAAGGGAGAGGATCAGGGGGGAGTAAGGGAGGATTGGTAGAATACAAATGGGGGGAAAATCTAGGCAATTGGGAGGTGCTATTGTCATAGCGTCCTAGGGGGATTCTAGTAGGGGAAAAGGGGAAAACCTTATCTTCCAAATGTTAAGATGGTTGGCCTACATGGGGAAAAAGTGTTTTCTGGGATATGTCGTGGGAGTGTTGTGGGATACCCCTGAAAACAATACATCCAATATATATATCCTTGGGTAACCTACTTGACCAGGGAGACTAAGCAGTTCTTAACAATTGTGGCTTTTTGGGGTTTCAAGCATAAAAATGCACATAATGAATCACTTACTATTCCAGAATACCCTGTACATAACAATACTGGTCCCTTCCTTCTCATATCAGGGTGTGCCCTAATAATATCAATACAACCCATCCCATGGAAAAAAACATGAATCACCATCCCCTCCAACGATCCAATCCCTGCAAGTTATGTAGATTCATGAATTCCTGGAATAGAGATGAAGCATGCAATGGGGAAAATCTTTCATGGGAGGCAGGGAGGTCTGCAATATATATGTAGCTCTGGAAGATAAGGCAAAGGTAAATCCACAAGGGGTATCCTGGAGAGGTCCCAAATAATCGTCCATCCAGAGAATCAACTACAAGTAGAGGTAAGTATCATTACAAACATCCACAGGAGGAGAGGGACTAGAGAAACATGTAATTCCCATTCATACCAAAAGAAAAGGACAGCATGTCATCTTTTTGGAAGTTTGAACCACCCTGATGCTCAACTGTTGCCACCTATGGTTGTAACCTGCAAGCTTAGTGTGGAAGATAAAGATAAAAAGCTTATTGTGGTATCAGCAATAAAATAGAGTTCCAAACTGTAGCGGCAGTGTTAATGATTTTCAGATATGGTGGCCAGGCGGATCGATGAGGATGGCCATGGGATGCATCAGAAGACCCAGCGTCACATGGCAAGGGTAGAGGCAGTACTGAATAAGATCCATGGTTCAACATGGATCGTGGGCTACTCAGAAAGGGTTATGTTCCATAGCTACAAGTCAGTGAGAAGCTGAGGAAGGTCCGAGGGATCCCAGAAAATATAATTTTCTGACTGTTCAGAATGGGACGGGTTAATCTCTTTCCACTCCCACACTAAGGTCCTAACTAGATAGAGTCAAAGCACTCCATACCTTAGTGATCATTCTTTTTTCCTCCTGTGTACTCTCACCTGAAGTATATCTCTGGCTTTCCACCGTCCAGGCGAAGTCCCCCCTGTGTGGTTGCTGAAAGTCACCATGGAGGGGAGCTCTGCTGCAGGGGCCCTTCGGAGCATATGTAGCGCTTGATCCATTTAAACAACAAATCTTCACACACACTCCATCTGTGGCTTAGAGGTATGGTAATCTTTCAATATGTTTGGATCATAATGTGAATCCTGGAATCGGCCTAATGGGTATGCTGGTGAGACACCTGAAAGATTTATAAATTTTATGTATGTCATAGGATTCATTTATGTGGAGCCACTGACATAATATTTGAATAAATTATTTTTCGTTAATATAGCAGATTTGCTACAAGAGCACTGTGTGTAGAAATACAACAGCATGTGCTGAGGTGTGTCTTGTATTGCAGACAAGAGTGCACTGAGTCTGTCAAGTTCTGTGTTTGCTGCAAATCTCACACCTGGTTGAGGATCTGAATGAAAGTGTATCTGTTTAGGCTCTGTGCTAAGGAGCCATCATTCAACCTAATGTGTGTTTGTGTAATGCTGACAATTAACAATGTCTCACTATGCTAAATACTAGATATAGATTTAATATTTGAAAATTTGATTCACCTAGTGGAAAGAACCAAGCCTTGTGGGAAACTCCTTCACAAATGTATGTAGCTCACTAACCAGTCTTATGGTTCTGTGTGTTAAAAAAAAGGACAAACATGGTTGTGAGTTTGGACCCCATGTTTGGTTTGCCTACATTAAAATGCAATGTGATGGTAAAGATTCAGGAAGTAGTACCCTGCAAAACTGTGCACTGAAAAGGTCATCTTTGTGTTGTGAATTGGATAATTATTGCATTGCTATGCTGTGCAGGGGTAAGCATAGCCAGCGAGTTCACTAAGCACTTACAGCTAAAGGAGAGTCTGTGGGCTGGTATAGATGGATATGAAATGTACTTTCATTTCCAGGTTCTTCCAAATGGATTACAGACAAGGGATTATATGCCATTGTATGCCATTGTGGTATTTGAACAGAAAAGATCTTTCCTTTCATATGATTAGATAACTGTTACATCAGATGCCAGCAAGAGCAACTGGAGCACACTTTGTTTGGGGCAGATAGCCCTATGAGGTTGACCCAGCCCAGTAAGTGCAACAGTTCCAAATATTCTAAAACTAGAGTTTTTCCATAAGTTAGATTCCCCTGGGAATTACTATGCCAGATGAATATATTTAAATTCAAATATTTATTTTATGATGTTTCAATAAAAAAGTGTTTGTTAGCAACAATAAATGGTTTATACATCCAAAATCCTTTGAATGTGCTCCTTCCTCCCACTAGTGGACCTGTTGCATCCTTGACAAACCCACAAACTGGCGAACTTCAGCAGTTTTTCCTTGCCAACAAGCCATGGGGTCAGTTGAGCTGACAATGGCCTGTGTTTTCCCCTAGTGTTTTAGGTTCACAGGTTCCTGAAGTGTTTCTTGAAGGAGCTGACTTTTTTAGCAATTATATTCAACTGGCTTAGATGGCTGTGGTGCATGCTCCTAACTTGAGTGTTAAGTGTTCCTCTCTTTTTCAAACCTCTTGCTCTCACAAGATCCCCTGATGCATCCAAACAAAAAAAGCAGCACCTAGTTTCCTGGATCTTGAAAGGCATTGATAGTTGTACCTAGGCTGCTATGAAAGGGTGCTTAAAACCCATATGAAAGCCAGGAATACAATTAACAATACCATCTATATTCATGTTTTGCAATAACTGCGAGCCTTTACTTTTTTCTTACTAGAAGGGGTTCCATGATGTAATGGCTGGCAATTTTGACTATATATCCAGCAATCAAAGTTCAGAACTCTGTGGGACCTTATTTTTGGATTTACCATCCCATTACCATTTATGATTCTTAGATCAAGGTTTGTGTTACTGCCACAAAGGTCATTAGGATCCAGCAGTTGCTCATATTGTGGTGCGTTAACCATAGGATCATCATGGTTACCTAATACCTTATGCTTTTCCAAGCATTATTGGAGCAGTGTTCCCACAAATGCAACTTACTCTGGAACTTATTTAGGTGTAGGACTTCAACACACTGAAAGGTCAGCGTGCAGAGGTTTCATTGCTCACCTTATTTTATTCAACCTATGGCAATTGCAGATAATCCCCCAAAAGGCTAGATCACTGGAAGGTGACCTATCTTGTACTTGATTTTACTTGATCTGATGCATATAGACCAGGGTCAAGATCTCACTAGACCTTCTGTCGCTGAAGGCAGCCCTTTCGTGGTTGTCATTGCCACCAGATAAGTTTTAGAGATTGTCTTGGGTGCCGAAAAGCCTTCTACCACCTTTCTTTCCAGAGAAGGTAGTTATGTTACACCAACCTTTCATCTAATAAGGAGAAAGGGCTCCCCACAATCTTCTAGTAGATGGTCAATGGACCTGCAAACTTTACATCAGCAGTACTCTCCAAGAATACCTGAATGCCTTGGCACCTACTATTTATGTCATTCAGAACACCTCCTTTTTTCCCTTGGGGGCTACCAAAGAATAAGTAGACCTCAGTACCTCCCAGATTGTCTGAACCATCTGCATAGTTAAGCCGGCAAACAATTAGAATCCTTTTATGGGTCACAGCTCATTCATATATGCTGTATCAGCTTCACCGGCCAATCAGGAAAAAGCCTCTTAACCATCCCTGGCTATTTAGCTAGCTCAGACACAAGGTTTGTGCAACATTTCCCCACCTGTTGGCTAATTCAGTGGTTCCTCTGTCCAACTCCTGCATTAACCCCTCATTATCCAGTTTGTTGATTCCCAGCCAACTTCCTTTGTGCTGTTGCTGTTTCTGTCTGTCTGTGGAAGTTCCTGTGTCACCTGTGCCTCCTGTTGCTTCCAGTGTCTCCTGTGTTCCCTGTGTCCGCTGTAGTCCTTGTGTAAGTGGTGTCTGTCTGCTGGAACCCCAGTAATTGACCCCTGGCATGTGACCTGAGCTCCCTTGCTTGCTGCATGCCTTGACTATCCTTCTGCTTTGTGATTTGGCACTGTGTTTCATATTGCCCAACTTGGTGTGCCCAAGGACCACAACCTGCCAGTAACAAGCGGCACAACATCCTCACCATCAGAGGCTCTGAAAAAGACCTGGTTACTGCTTAGACTCTGCACCTTGGCCCTTCTTAGGACTCACACCACCTCTGTGCAAACCATAGCACCCCCTAGTGGCCCTGTCCCCTGAGCGTGGCAGAGAGTGGGCGTTGAACAGGATTAACCCATTGTGTGCTGACATGAAGCTTATCGTAAAAGGAAAATTACGGTAAATATTACATTTTACTTTTTTGCCACTTTTGCGAATGAAGAGGTGAAATAAATATCCCCACTGATAGGGAATATTTCTTTCCTGTAAAATGTTAAGTAGCTGTTTGAGAGCCCATCAGAGATCCACAGTAGGTTTAGAAAGATCCTGCAACAGCTGGAATTCTGCACCTGCATATTCATTGGAATTTGCAGTCCTGGCCTTTTTCCATAATGTCTTTAGTCCTATAGAAATGAATGTTTAGACTGTATTCTAGGGCATTGGAGATCCTTGCAACAAGGCCCTAGGGTTCTCTGAACCTTGTTAATTTCAATGTCCACAGATGGTATGTCCATTAGTTTGGCAAAGATAGAGATGGCTGTGGCAGGCAGCTCTACATTTGGAACAATTTCTTGTAAGCCCTGGATGCCAATATTATTCCATCTGTTGCGATTCTTGGTGGTATTATGGAGTAAATACAGCTTAATTATTTGCACCTCATGACACTCTAAAGCTGCGTACACACGTCCAATTTTTATAGTTGGAAATGAACGACAAACGACCGATTGGCCAAAAATCGTTTGTAAAAAAAGTAACCAACGACGCCGACGAACGAGGATAGTCGTTGGAAATGAACGACCGGACCGGCGGATCGGATTGGACGACGATCGTTGACCATCTATCGTGTGTACTGTCGTTCAGTGATCGTGCATGTTCTAAGCATGCGCGATGAACGAACATCTGATTGATACAGGCTGTATTGTGTGTGTGTGTATATATATATATATATATATATATATATATATATATATATATATATACTGTGTGTGTATATATATGTGTGTACAATATCTTTGAACGATCGTGTCGTCATCTGTATGTACAGGATCGGTGCTATACGATCGTTCGCAGATATCGTGCAGGATCGTTCGTCGTTCGTTTACAAACGATAAAAATTGGAAGTGTGTATGCAGCTTAAGATCTCCTTATGAGATGCAATTTGTGAAGAAAGGTCTGCACATGTATTTTGCAGGGCTAAAGTGGTATTGGTCAAAGAGCACTGCATAACTTTGCATTCTGACTTGCAGCTAGCTTCTAACTGACCTATTCTGTGCTCAAGATCCTGCCTGGTAGGTAAAGCTTTAAGGTGTGTTTTCCAGTCCCATCATCTCACATCATCAGTCATATCTTGTAGATGAAAATGACCTGCAGCCTAAAGAGTCGTCCATAGTAAGAGGAATACAAGGGTTTGGAATTGGAGACTGTGTCAATACCTGCACTTGGTGGAATGCAGAGCCACTGGTATCCAATGTCTTAGGGGCCTGTGACAATGGAGTGTGTGAGTTAATGATATGAGTGTGGGGTGCCATTTCCGCAGGTGATCCCATTAAATCAGGCAGCTGCTTTGTTACCTGGTCCCTTGTGGCCTGCCTGCAGACGGAGAAGAAGCCCAGGATCCCTTCTGTTGCCAGTTCTCCCCTATTTAAATGACCCCTTTGTGTTCCCTTGGTCTTAGGACCCATGAAGGCTTGCCTGGTAAGCTCCTTAGGTGCTGATATATAGAGGTTCCTATGTACGGGTAACGGATCCTTTGTGCCCTGCGTTCTATTCGGCCATCAGTTGACCACACACTCCCCATGAAACTGTTTTTGATTATGATAATGACTTCACTGTACTCAAATTCCTCCACTGTTGCCAGCTCTCAATCCAATAGAGCATCTTGGAAATGTGATGGAATGGAAGATTCAGATCATGAATGTGCACCCAACAAATCTGCTGCAACTGTGTGATGCTATCATGCGAATATAGACTAAAGCCCCAGAGAAATGTTTCCAGCACTTTTTTGTGAATCTTTGCCACATAGAAATTTGGCAATTCTGAAGAAAAAAGGGGGTCCTACAACATACTAGTAAGGAGCACCTGGTCAGTGCTGCTGGTCAGTGTTTAGTGTCTTTTTAATCATTTCTATATTCAGAAAAATTCAACAGAATCATAAGCAAACTCCATAAGCATTAATCTGAACACAGCCTAAAGAAAGAATTTTAGGAGGTTCAATCAAGGTGGATTCTTATCTGTGATTCACATGCTTGTTTATGTAACACTAAAACACTGTGCAGTGTGTGATTCCACCATTTATATTGTATACCAACAAACCTTGCCAATACACCTCAACATTAGTTGAGTTTCAGCACAACCCAATGCACAATGCAATGTAAATCATATGTGCATCGTAGTCCATTAGAACCACTGGAGCAAGATGTTTTTCTTGAATGTACGAAAAACATCTTGCAAACTATAAATCATCCCAGCAGTGTGAATTTCTTCTATATGTGATAAGTGATATAAGTGTTAACATTTAAAGGAACAGTGGCAAATGACTGGGAAAAATATTGATGCTTGATGCATATTTCTGGACCCCCCCCCCCCCCCTACCATCTTGCCTACTACAGAATAATGTTTTCTATCTCTACTAGACCTGTCTTGGTCAGCAGACACACTATAGACACACAGGCTTGGCTGTTGAATACCCTTTTTCATTTCCGCCGGCCTCATTACCCCTTTCCAGAGCTAAAAAAAATACCTGGTAATTCGGGATAAAGGGCAACATTCCCCATCACCAGAATGCATCCTCGTGATTGCCTATCATGCAATCACTTCACAGAATTAATTTCTTTTTTTTAGCCATACTATACCAATGACAGGTACACTAATGCTAGATTGAAATTTGGATTGCTCATATTCTGAGTTATGATCGAAGTTGGAATTAACTCCTATTGGAACTATGTGATCACCACTATCTGTCACTTTTAGACACTTAATGTGTTTGTTTTATCGTTTAATAACTAAAAACTAGACGGGAAATTTTTATTTTGGTGCTCTGGGAAGAAAGTAGTAGAAAGGATCAGGCCATGGTGCCTCCTATAAAGCAGTTTTTTGTATTTTTTTTTTCTTTTTTTATGAAGAGCATTCAGTGAGAGCCACAATATGTACCTGGACCCAGATCTAAAACATGCTGCTTGCCTGGTTGGTGTTTTGACCCTCTGCCTTAGTTACCTTTTTACATCACTAACTCAGAATGACTATGCAGCTTAGGTGTTAAGCCATGTGTCCCACAGTTATCTGCATGCTTTTTTTAGTTGTGTGATTAAATTACTGAAATTAAAATATCATATCCAGGCATCTAGAATTATTTCAGCAATGGCAGCTTACATCATCTCTCATAATAGGTCTACTTCATATCTTCTGAAACGGTTGTTACTCTGTGTAAGATATCAGTTTTAAGTCATTTTAAATCACTGTAGTCTTATGTTAGCTTTACCATGCTTATGAAATAATAAAAGCTGTATTCGAGGCACTGTGTTATGGGGTGAGATTTTTGTTCCAGTTGTGCTCCTGAGATGTCACCCAATTTGAAATTATAGGAATGGCTATGCCAATTCACCTTGCACAGGCATGGTGTATCTGAAGCATATGCAAGTAGACATGCAACATGTGGTTTAAAGATCCTGTTGTGTGTCAACAGCATTGCAATGCAAGAAACAAGGTAAAAGCATCTAAGTTTACATTTATCAGATGTCTCAGAATTGTAATGAATAGCTATATAGTAGGTTACTTTACAAAGAGCATAATCATGAATTTTGCACGTTGCCTTAAGCTGAAACTCAAGAAACCACAGGTATAGATGTTTATTATTTTGGTGTTTCTTTGGTTTCCTGCTTATAATCCACATCTATTTGTATCTAAATATATTTTAGGTAACCTTTAGGTACTTGTCAGCAACTTTATTAGGGCCAATGAGTTCTTAAGTATTTTGGTAGAGAGTCAAGTTCCAGCTTCAAGATATATGGTGTCATTAAGGAGTATCTGCAATATGTTATTTTATTTTGGATATAGCTGGTTTCATAAAAGAAAGTCAATGTAATGTTTTCTCTTGTGGTTTGCCAGTTGCTGCTAGAGAGAGTCTCAGTCACAGTAGTAAAATTTATCCTGAGCATAGCCTGCGTCAGCCCTTGTAGTGAAGGAATCTTAGTGCCAATAATTTCCCATGGTGTTCTTAAACTAGCCATTACAAGTTTTAGCTCAGTCCTGTTATATCTAAGGTCCTCCAGGGATAACTTCTTAACACAAAAAAAAGATTGTTAGATCCAGTTGTTTGCAATCCACTGAACAGTTGCACCAGCAATTTCAGTAAAAATTGTTACATAAAGAATACATTTCATACCTGACAAAGCCATTGTTATTTGTTGCTGTATTCAGCCACTGAAAATGTAGACTTTTGCAGCAATAAGTGATACGGTTATTGCGCTGAAGTTCAAATCTATTGAAATAGTGTCATTTTTTTTCTTTTTTTTTCTTTTTTTAAGAATACTATTCTTTGTGCTGGCTGCTGATAAAATGAAAGAGAACATGAGAAAATGGCTTTTGTTGTTGGGGTTACAGAATGAAATCACTTTTTATGAGTTGTCAGAGTATTTTTGTCTTTGATCTCTTTTAAAAAAAAAAAAAAAAAAAAAATGAAATTTTTTTGAAGCGTTGAAAAAGCCATCCACAAGGCTAAGGGCTGCGGGACAATCGTTACTTAAATGTATGAAACGTGCAATAACCTATAAACAGTAACAATTGCTTTACATGGATTTGTAAAGTCAGAATTTCCATGATTGCTGTTTATACTGTATATAGAAGTGTATTTTGAGTGAAGCATACCAATATCAAAGAGGTTCCAAAAATATTGGTAGACATTGTGTAACTAATTTCAACCTATTTGTGTTTGTTTTGTTGTTACTCTAATTTATAGCAAACAAATCACTGTTTGTTTATTAGTCTGTTAACATTTATTTAGCTCATACGAAGCTTTTTTTTTTTTTTTTTTTTTTTTTTTTTTCTCTTTGTGTGTGTCCCACAAGCCTTCATACAGAGTAAAACTGGGTCTATTGCTTTTGAAAGTGTTATCTAAGTGCAAGTTTACCAGCACCAATGTATTTTGGTTCTAAAAGCTGACAACTGATCAAGTAGGGCACACATATATCTTGAGCTTTGGATTAGACTGAACTGTGTGTATAGCCAAAACAACTGTTTTTATTGTTTAAAGTAGGAAAGGGAATGTCAATGTCCTAAATCTAATATCTATCCTAGATTAGGATATGATTAGGCATGTGTGTGTGTGCTTTTGTGTGTGCAAATAGTGAGGCAACTGAGGAAGACTGAAGTGCAAATGGTAAGCAGTTTTCTAATTTTGCTTCTTGTCTACCTCCTTTTAAACTGGTATTTCTCAACCAGGATTCCTCTAGAGGGTGCCAGGGGTTTATTGAGCAAGGAGCAATTTGTGCTTCTCGGGTCAGTATAATTGACACTAATGATCATTTTGGCTATCTGTATGGGTGACGTTCTTCCCACGTTCTTCTTGACCACCCCACTAATTTACTATGAGGTATGGATCCAAAAAAGATAGCAGGGATTCCCTGGAGACTTGAAAGGGTTCCTCCATGTTAAAAAGGTCAAGAAAGGCTGTTCTAAACTCTGCACATTTCTTTTTTGAACATGAAAATGGACTTTACTAGCAAAAATGCAATGATCGGGGGGAGGGGTGGAGACTTAATTCAATGATCTAAAAATTTTTATAGGTTTCTGTCCTAAAGATCAGAGACCACTTCTCTTCTTTTTAAAGTTTGGAGGCAGCATGCTGTGAAGTATTAAGTGTACCTTAGAGATCAAAGTCATGCATGGCCACAATCAAATTCACATTCGTTTCCAAAATTTCTGTGCTTAAATGTACTGTTTCAGGTTTTGGTGTAGATACTAGGTCCGGTCATTTTAATGCACTAGCATGCTTTTATTTTTGGCAGTGCCATTATTCTTGGAGGACCCTAATGCACCTTTCTAGATAACTGCAGCACAATGCATGGCAACAGACTACCACTACTGTTCAAGTATTTACAATATATAGCAAAATTAATAAGTTATCCTAATACAAAGCACACAAACATGTAAAAACCTCAAAAAAAAGAAAACTTGTTAAATGTTGTAATATGTTAAGGCTATTTTATAACGAATTTCACACAATATATAATTAACTGCATCACAAAAACTGGACATGCTAGAGAAAAACTAAACACAGATTTGAAATCTGCATCAGAAATACCACAAAGCCCTTATAAATTATATCTGATGAAAATGACATGTTGACCTGTGTAATGTTCATATTGGAAATGTTGTGAACTAAGACACAGCATGTAAAATATGAAAAACATGTCAGAATTGTTTTATTTACATTTTTACAATGCTTACATTCTTGTTAAAAAACACACACTAGAATCTATTTAAAATGTCTGCCTAATCCTTTTAATATTTTTCTAAAGTAATAATATTAAGTTACTGTCCCTATCTGTAAATGCTTTTAGTTGCATCTAAAATCCATAGTTATGGTATAAGATATAAAAAAAATTTTTTATATCTTTGGAAATGAAAAACCTTGCATTATTCAAATTCCACTAAAAATGATTGGCCCCGGGAAAGAAATAAAACATAAAACATTCCAACTTATGTCAATAGATGAAAGTGATTCACATCATAGATATGCGTATTGTGTCATCAGGTGATTTTAGAAAAGATGAAATACTTTGAAAAGGATTAGAAATAATTCCACCAATAAGGAATGTTAGCTGAAGAATTAGGATTTGATTGACTATTCTAAGATAAATATTTTATGTTTAGTATCCCGTCAAAGTACAATGATGGCAACCTTTTTATTCTTTACTGATGTAGAAACCTTTTTCTGTTTGCATTCTTTATACAGAGGAAGCAGTGATTTTTAAAGGGTTCAGTAGACTTCCAGGAAAAATGTACTCAATTCTAGTATCCATATCCATGTGATACCAACACAGAAGTTTCAATTTTTTTTTACTGTATATTCTGTACAGTCATGGGACTGTGCTTGACAGTTGGTATGCTGTGTTTGGATTTTACCAAACATGATGCTGTATATTATGGCCAAACATCTCCACTGTGTTCCTGTTCTAGAAGTCATGTTGTTTGTTCACATGCAAAGTATACAAAAAATAAGAATCAAGAATCAAAAGCATGGGTTTTGTCCACAATAAGTAGATATATATTGTGAGTAGGTTAAATTAGATTCATAAAACATACAATAAAAAGATAGGAGATACATATATACAAACGATAAAGTTACAGGCGATTTTGTCCCGGCCTCCCCACGAATGGTGGGGGAGGCACAGAGTAGGTTGGGGACTGATAATCTATACACTGATGGTTCTAAGATAAGGAGTGCTTGAATAATCGTGATGTAATACTTTGGCCCGACGTGTTTTGCCCTTATTGGCTTCTTCAGGGGACTTAGGGATCACAGGAAGTTACTGTATATAATCATAATACGTATATGCCAATCAGTACAATAATAAAGTACTGTGGGTTAACAAGGTGATATGCAGACCATAAAAAACCAAAGGGTAGAATCATGTAGCTGTAAGTATAAGTAATCATGAGAAAGGCTGTGTGGGGCAAGAGTCAAAGACTAATATATTAGAGTATAGGAGTAGATGTGAATGCTATGTCTTCTAATTCAATGTAAATAGTTCTATATAAGGAGAATTCGGCAGCACGGTGGCTCAGGGGTTAGCACTCTGGCCTTTGCAACGATAGCTCCCAGGTTCGATTCCCAGGCAGGGCATTATCTGCATGGAGTTTGTAGGTTCTCCCCGTGTCTGCGTGGGTTTTCTCCGGGTACTCCGGTTTCCTCCCACATCCCAAAAACATGCAGTGAGGTTAATTGGCTTCTCCCTAAAAATTGACTACATTAGACTACATTAATGACATATGACTATGGTAGGGACATTAGATTGTGAGCTCCTTTGAGGGACAGTTAGTGACATGACTATGGACTTTGTACAGCGCTGCGTAATAAGATGGCGCTATATAAATACTGTATAATAATAATAATAATTGTACTGAGGCATAAAGTGTTGAAATATATTAGTATAGTGAGGCTGCGGGTATAGCGCTTTAAAAAGGGGGATGGTTGTAATGGTTGGCGTCTGGAACTGAAGACTGCACACATGTAGAACATTGCACTTGCGCAGTCAGGAGCGGGAAGCCATTTCCGCCCTGGAAGAATGCCAGGATTAGGGATGGATACAGTGCACATGCGGTGAATTCTGCCACTCGTAGACGCCATTAGCTTAATGCTAAGCGCTGTTCTATTCAGGAGAGAGGCGTGTAGGGGGAGGGATGAGAATGGAGGAAACTGACAACTGGAACTATAGATGAATGGGTGATGATTGTAAGGGCCTAGACTTGATTAGATGTATGAAACGGGAGGAATTGCAGACTAAGTGAAGACTGAAAGGCATGGATAGGGAACTGATGATGATGATGATGATGATATGAATGGTGTACAAGGCAGATGTGATGTAGAGAGTAGATGCATAAGTACAATGGTGGAGGCAATGATAGGAAATGGGAAAGATAAAAGTGTAATGTAGAGAACACATTGAAAGCTGGCGTACTCATTCTAAATAAATAAAGTTATAAGATATCAATGATAATAACAGTAGCAAAATTAGTTCAAATAGAATATTAATTATACCTAAAGTGTAGTAACGAATATGGCATGTGGTTGGTGTGGTATAGAAACATACAGATATCATATTACAAAACTAAATGACAAGTTATTGGTTCAAAAGGTCATTACAATGGTTGCAATTGTGAAGATAAGTAAACATATTATGGTAGTAAAATATCAGATGTTAGCAATCCGTGTAGAAATGCTTAATAATAAAAATAACGATTAGGTTGATACCAAAGCGATTAAATAGGAGAATTATGATATTATTGACATATCTTTGTAATAACAATGGTACGCAGGCCAAACATTGCAATGGTTGTATCAGATACCAATGAACAGTAATAAATATGTTTACAGTAGTATAATACAATGTATAACAATGTACAATAGTATAACATAATTTAAATATTATGATGATCAAGTATTTTCAGATTCCCATGTGGTAAATACACAGTATATTGAAGTAGTAGGAGGGTTTCTATTCACTACAAGCTAAAGAGGTGCATGTATTGGGGATGTATAGTTACTATGTAAGAAAGGAGTTGTTATGAAGAGGGTAGAAAGGGTTTAAAACGAACCATATTGTTAAGACATGGGGTTTTGGTTTCTTGTAGGTTGGTGATCCACTTGCATTCTATTTGCAATAGTTTTGTGTCATGGTTGCCACCTCTGGGGTTGGTAGGAAGGTAACTTAGGGTTGTTATAATTCTTCTGGATGTGATAGAATGGACATGCTCAAAAATCCTCTTTTTGAATTGTCTCTTCGTTTTACCAACATAGTAGGTGCCACATTTGCACAAGGTGAGGTATATGACTCCCTGTGTGGTACAATCAATGTGGTGATTGGGTCGATGGGTGGTACCATTGGGGAGTACCATACATAGAGATTCATAAATCCATTGACACTGATTGCAATGGCCACATTTGAATGTATCTTTGATTAGTGCCGATGGAGAGGTGGTGTTTAGGTGACTGCGTACTAGTTGATCGCTTAAAGTTGGTGCTCTTCTGAACACTAGTTGAGGTTTGTTACCCACGTATTTGGCTAGTGACGGGTCATCACTTGGTATATTCCAGTATTTATGACATAAATCCCGTATAGTGTTATGTTGCATGTTGTATTTGGTGATATTCCTGGTTTGAGGTGATGTGTCCTCAGGTGTCTGATGTTGTTTGAACAGGAGTTTATCTCTCGTCTTTTGAGCTTTTTGATAAGCTTTCTTCAGAAGCTTTTTTTGAGTATCCTCTTTCTAGTAGTCTTTGTTGTAGTAATTTGGCTTCCATGTTCACATGCAACTTTGCAAAGTTAACCATGTGGTCATTTTCTTTGTAGGAAGC
Source organism: Pyxicephalus adspersus (assembly GCF_032062135.1). Taxonomy (NCBI): domain Eukaryota; kingdom Metazoa; phylum Chordata; class Amphibia; order Anura; family Pyxicephalidae; genus Pyxicephalus; species Pyxicephalus adspersus. The sequence continues at coordinate 96,824,535 of NC_092862.1, forward strand.
GGCTTTTACCTGGCTACACTTTCAAACAAGCCACACATTCAGTTTCTAATTGTGTTGTCATGAACATTAAAATTTGCAAGTCCTGCAAAGTCTGTAGTCTCTTTTTTTGCAAATTCACCTTGGGGGGAATTTTTGTGTCCACTCTTAGGGAGATTGACAATTGTATTGAATGTTTTCCACTTGTAAATATTCTTTCTCAGTGTAGAGTAATGTACTTCAAATTGTTTGGAAGTTGCCTTAATCTTTGTCAAATAAAAAATAACACAGTGAGTCTGATTAATAAAGCTCTCCAAAACTGGAGATGTTAGGTTATCATGGGTCAACCTTGATGATGCAAGATGGATTGGGAAAGTCAGTAAACTTGACAAATTCTTTTGAAAGAAGAACTTCCTTGCCAGCTGATACATACCTTAGTAGTTTTTCTCTAGTACTCTGTTGCTCAACAGATCCTAATCTTCCTGAATATAGAATAACTGTGACCACCCAGGATGCAGTGCTTGGACCTGAGCAAAAAACTTTCAACATATGAGGACATATGTCTGACAACCCGCATCCTGCCCATACTTAGTCTGAATTTCCAGTCACCTTAGCAGTTACCAGATGTCTCTGGATCATCTACTGCATCTAAACCAATTACATTTACCAGTGCTTGTTTTGTTGGACCCAAACGGTTATCCCAGGCGGTACCAGAGCCATGCCCGTCATCTCAGCCCCATCCATATGTATGTCATAGCAAAGTGTTCTAAAAATGACTACCAGAAGGAACACCTGCACCCAGTGTGTTGTGAGAAAGGTTAACTGCACAGTAAAGTATGCCTAAAAAAATTAATGTATTTTCAGCAATTATAGCCTACTTTAAGTCCCAGTATGTTTTAGCAAGTTTTTTATTGCAGGTCCATGGCTTTAAATTAGCTCTTGTATTGCAAATGTATAAAATTTGCTTTTTCTGATCATGTTGGTCTAAAATGTTGTACAAATTTTGTCATTCTGTCAAAAAAATGCATTTAAAATAGAACAGTGTTCTACACTACCACATATTATAAAAGCATGGACCCAGAGGCATATTAATCTTCCACTAATTTTCATGTAGGGCCTTATAATATTAGCAACATTCCATATTACCAAAAATTATAGACCCAAATGCTGTACACAAAATCTGTGTTATTTTGGGAATTTTCCTTGATGGCTGAAATATTAGCACATTCTAGGTCCATGCATTTACAATATCCATCTGTGTTTAACTACTTTATGCATTTTATCATTCAGGTAAATTCATTAGGAGGGATAGGTAATCTCCCAAAGACTGCTTCAAACAATGGGCCTGATTTATTAAAGCTTTCCAAGACTGGAGAAGATACATTTTCATCCGTGAACCTGGGTGATCCAGCAAACCTGAAACAGACCTGATCCAGGACAGTAAACATTTGCCAAATAATGTAATTTTTTAAATAAATCTATTCCAGGTTTGCTGGATCACCCAGGTTCATCTATGATCTATTTTATCCAGTGATGGAGGGCTTCAATAAATCAGGCTCAATGGACCCGATTTAGATACATGATCATTGGTGAACCTGGGTTATCCAGCAAACCTGGAATGGATTTCTTGAAAGTTGATGGCTTTTTGTTAGCAAATGTTTTTAATCCTGGACCAGATTAATTTCAGTTTTGCTAAATCATCTAGGTTCTCTGTAAAGTATTTGGAACCATAATTAAGAGGCAAATAGATACCTTTCTTTGCACATCACTGTTGTAGTTGGGGAAAGATTGCTGTCCTCCAATAGCCTTGTGCCAACTTCCCCAAACTTCCTCACGTCACTGGGGCATATAGTCAAGCTGTAGAACTTGGATCCAGCTATATGTATTGCGGACGATTACCGAAATAATAGATTTATCCAAGAAATTCTGGTAGTGCAGCAAGACAAACTCCCCTAAAAGTAAAATGAAAAAAAATGTATATATAGCATATATATCAACATGGTTTTATATTATCTTCTGAGGTCCTAAAGACAACCTTACTGGACCTCGCAACTGTATCAGCTAAATACCCTCTCACCTGTTATACACCTTGTCATATGTGTTTTCAAAGCCAGAAGATTTGAGTTGTGTAAGGTAAGATTTACACCGATCCATATCAGTAATACAAAATTGCAAATCACGGAGTTCTGAAATTGAACATTGCTAGCATTTGACCGTACAGAAAGTGTTGACCAAAACTTTGAAATCTAGGTGCTGTTAAATGGTATTTAAATGCTAACCAATACATACAGTACATTGTTGTTGGCTGCTCATTTAAGGTGGTTTAAAAGCTGCAACTTCACCACTTTGTAACCATCTGTCTGTACAGGGCTAAAACATTTTATCCTACAAACAACTAGTTATGAATGAACATATAAAATAATAAAGTCCCCTTCCTAAACCATTCCTCTTTCATAAACCCTAGGAATACCCATTTTTCTATCATCCGAACACACAAAATAAACCTTAAACTCTAATACTTCATCTCCCCGTGACTAAATCCACTTCATGTGTTTTTCTGAATTACAAATCACATTACAGCCATTACAAAGCAAAGTTGTAAAACAATAGAGAAAAGACTGAGGCAAACTAATTTATTTGCATCAATGTAGCACAATGTTACAAATACTGTAAAAAATAATTTAAAAAAAGTATATCCAAAAAAGACATTGAGGCAGTTCTATTTTGTAATCATATGTAAATACACTCTTCTTGTGTCTATGAATTCAATTAAAGCGTACAGAGGAGGCCAAATAAAGAATAATGAAAAAACAACATGTACGTAGACATTGCTGACCTTCTGAAAATAATAGTTTTCTAGCTGTCTCTTTCTAAAAAACATTTCATTGAGTGATGTCCAAATCCTTAATCTTTATATTTCTTCTAGGTAAGTATTAAATTTAAAGTATTAAAAGACATTGGTATGCCATAGCAGACAGCTAGCTAGTAGCCTATATTTAAAAAAAAAAAAAAAAAAAGGAAGGTCCGACTGCTGTGTATTTATTTTAGTAATGGATGTACAGTATATATAGATTGTGAAAGTTGTTCTTCAGGGTTTCTCTCTGGACATATGCGTGGTCTCCTGAATACCTCATGGTTAAAGCAAAGCAGTCTAACCCTCCCCTTGAAAATTTCTTCTCCTTATTGCTGATTTGTGATCTTCTACTGCTTCTTTAACACTCTCAAAAATTTAATTTTGGGTATTTCTGTGTATTAGTTTAACATAAAGTTTAGGACAGCCTCAAGGATCAGTTAGGCCTAAAATCACCTAAAATCACTAGTGGCTGAATGAATTCCAGTGCACCTGGGTGAGAATTGCATAATCACAGCCCAGCTAATCAAGATGGCAGCAAACTGCAGCATAATAGATGGGGACAGGTGAGTATAGCGGGGATTAGTCATTCGTTAAAGTGAAGCTTAATTCTGCCTTACTTGTTCAAGCAATTTAACGTTAGCAACTCCCTCGCCCATACAAACATCTTTGTTTAGTTGTCTTCCAATATCCATATGCTTGTGCAGCAATGTTATCAGTTACCCCTGACTTCATCTAGTTTGTCGCTCTCTTGCACTCCTATATGAAATTAGCAGTCTACCACTTGGTACATTCAAAGCTCATGTGTTGCTTTAGACTTATTATGTAACTTTGAAGTTGCTTTAGTACCTGACAAAACAAAATTACATTAATGTCTCTTTACTGTAAAATACCATTTTTACCTAACAAAATGTCTCCATTTATCTTGCACTGCTTCAAATCCTATTCTTCAAGCACAAACTTCTTTTCAGTTGCTTCATAAACACAAACCTGACTACTTTATTGTCACGGCAATACAACTTACACTTCATTTATCTATGACTTTCATTTCACTGTAATTTTTATTATATCCTCTGAGAACATCATTTTAAACACATTGTGCATATAATATAGATGTTATTAAATATTAGTTTCTTAATAAATATTACCATTCCAAAAATTGGTAATTCATTCAGCCCATTCATTCTATTATATATCACATGCAAGGCCCAACTGTAACATATATTATATGTAATATATATATTTATAAGAAAATGTACCTAAAAAAATACTTTTCAAAAAATTGTTTACAGATTTAAGCTAGATGAGATAGGGAATTATAAGTGAAATCGTTATTATCCATAAATAAATTGTAAAATCTCAGTAAAAAATGTTTTAAAAAGATATCCATCTCATAAATCAAAACACATGAAAACACCTACTATGCTCTAAAGCTATCAGCTAGATTTATACCAGGGACAGACAAAGTGTTCTAAGAAAATGACATTTTGCTTGTAATATAGCAACACACTCAAAAAAAAAAACAATATACAAAAAAAGATGGAAAAAACAGAAAATGTGCCATTGATTTGTTGTTTATTGTGATCAGGCTAATTCTTCTAATCAATATGTTTACACTTCCGTTATGATCATGAAATGCTTTTTTTATATTCAGGAGCTACTGGATGTATTTTATGGGACATCAACTGCACAGCTACTCTAGTCATTTGCTGTTTAAGTTAAATCTTTCATACTTTTGTTATGTTGCAGTATAGTGCAGTTAGTCATTTTTTTCTAAAAAGCTGGACGTTCAACAACTGACTTTCCTTTTCCAGTGGGCACATTTGTGGCACAGGTCAATGAAGTTTTCAAACCATTATAAAAGTTTATATTAAATTAATATATGGTATATATGTTATGTTGCTTTGTTGGGGAATAAATATGTATAGGATGTGTATGTAAAATGCTTCTTTTTTAGTAAACGATTGATAGAGTATAGAGATCAACTAATATGGTACATTGTTTTGTGTGGAAATTTGTTGTTTAATATTTTAGGCATGTAATTCTTAGGAATAATTCCCGGATATGATAAGTTTGAAACACAAATCATAAATTAAAATATAAATAATAATTATAAAAAATAATAAATTTAATAATGGTATTAAAAAATGTAAAACATTTTTAAAAATTCGTCCAATAAAAGAATACACTTTTGGATTTATTATTTTGGATTTATTATATATCATTTGGATTTATTTTTTATAACTTTTTTTTACTGTGATCAATGTTTTAAAAGCAGATTACAATGTATTCTGCTTTTAAATTTCCTGCCAAGCCACGCCTCCCCAGCATCCCGATGCTGGAATTTGCTAGAGGGGAGCAGGTAGGATTTTTTTTTTCTTTTTGGAGTGTGGCTCCGAGTTACCACTTTTGGTTTATAAAATTCACCTCGAGCCACACTCAGGATCACCGTCAGGGGGGTTAATATATGAACTTAAAATAATGCATTACTGTGGCTGACTTGAAGTGGAACTAAACTCTGTTATATTCACCTGTCCCCTTTTTTTTTTCCTTGTGATCTTTAGCCATCTTAATTGACCAGGCCAGGATGGTGTTAATTCTGCGAAAGCCAGCTGAAGTTCATTCAGTCCCATCAACTGCCGGGGAAGCTGTGATGTGCCAGGTATCCCTGCAGCAAATGCTAAGCTGCACATGAACAACTCGGTGATTTTGCCAGCCAAAGCGAGTGATCAGGCAGGTAGGAATGCTTATTGAAGAAGGTAAATCATCTGTCCCTTTCTGCAAAAAAAGCTCTGCCTGATTTTTTGGGGGGAACTTTATTTTAAATTAAATTTAATTCTTTAATTTCGCTTAAAGTTACTCAGCGTGCCTGTAGTCTTTTACTGTAACTAACAATCTGTCCCTTCCAATGGGGTCAACTAGCATCCCATCACTGTTTTGACTCTCTTTATCCCTGAAGCTGCTCATATATTCTCTGGGTTGTTATTGACCTCTCTAGCTGTATATACTGTACAGTAATTCATTCTCAATCATCATAAAACAAACATTTCCTTTTCTCAATAATTCTTTTTTTGGTACTGGGGCTGACTTACTGTTCATGATTAGGCCTTGCCATCTTGTTGTCTACTTTACAATGAACCTTAGTGGCCAGTAAAATCACATTGTTTGGCCTATGGTTGGACTTTGTTCATCAAGGAAAGGTACAGAATAAAACATTTTTTACTAATAAAAGTAACAGCAGAAATCTCTTCTTTTAAACAGTGTTTACATAATTAGTATAAAATGTGTGGTTAATTTTAAACAAATTGTTTTAACAGTTATTGCAGAGAAAATATTTTGTACCTTCCAAGGTGAATCATGATATATGGTCTTTCGGAATCACTTCTTACACCTGACTGCTGTAATATCCACCATTTTCTTCAGAGGCATCCTGTGATGTCAAGGCCAAGGTCAGAGTGTATATTTAGGTTGCTCATCAACATTAGAGCAAGGTTGATCAAGACGGTACAATCCACTCTCCCGTTAGGCAAGTTATAGCATAACTAATACACAGTTATCTATACACCTATAAGCTTGGCTATGCCATTGGTGACCTATAGGGATGATGGCGAATGGAGGACGCCTGCTGACAATTCATTACCTTAATTTCCATAGCTTAGCAGTGAGTGCTCAGTTCAGCACTATTAGTTGTTCTTCAATGCCTCTGACAATCACAACACAAAAAACTGTTTTCTTTCTCTTGGTTGAGTTTTGTACATTACCACTGCCCTTTTCAATTAGGTTGTACGCCTGTAATTACCTTTACCTTTGTATGGCTTTACTCCCTCACACTTTTGGGAGGGCTTTGGATAGATTTGGCAAATTTGTCAGAGTTTATATTATGCGCATCTGACCCCATTGGGAAACATTTTCTTATCACTGTGATGACTGCACTAAATTGAGGGTGTGATTGTCACCAGGTCAGGAAGGCACAAATAAAATGGCAGAAGTTCTAATTTTCTTCTCATTTTTTAATATTTTTAGTTTTTCATATGTGTCCCCATTGAAGACATTTTCTATGACTCCCTATTCTAGTCAGGAAGTGATGTGAAATATATCAATTGGTGAAACAAACTGCATTTTTTATTATGGAGGGTAGCACCTTTGGCACATTTACAAACCTACTCTTCCCTCTCTATCTAAGGGTAAATAAATAGTTTTGGCAAAAAGGGAGTGAAAGCTCATACTTTACTTTGCAGGATATATTATACTTTTATGACTTAACTGTGTGAAGAGTTCTAAATAGAAAAAAAAGCAGAAGCACAAAAATAAATAAATAAAAACAATTTGCTGCCTTATTTTTGTGTCAAAGTTTCTAGAAAATTGTGATAAATACCATGCATGCACCAATTGCCTTTGGACCCACAGTAATTTTTCCTTGCACGTTATAAGGTTTAATTTTCGATCAGGGCTCCAATACGCAATCTTAACTGAGACATTTCAACTCATAAGGGAACAGGATTATGAAACGCTTTGTCCGCATTTCATTTTGCACTTTGTGGGAGAAGCATCGCATTGATTTTTATCTTTTTTTTTTTTTTTTTTTTTTTTTACTTTGACATGGGCACATTACAGAACGTAGCACTTAAACTGCTCGGCTCTTTCAAGAGGAAGAACAGCCAACAATGAGTTTTGTGTTATTTCTTTTTTTAAATACCATTCTTTCTCCCTGTAAAATGCACACCCCCAGGAAAGTTTGAGTGTAAACTCTTTTTTGTTTTATATGAAAAAACTCTCTATTTTATTAGCCATTTTATTTATTCTTAGGCAGTACATGTTCTGCACATTGTGAGAGTGTCTCCTTGTCTCACTTTATTAGTTTGTATTGGGTATTTGTCAATGTCATTCCATGTCCACAGAAAATTGTGTGTGTGTGTGTGTGTGTGTGTGTGTGTGTGTGTGTGTATTGAAGGTCACATGACTGTTTCATCCTATTTGTTATAGTAGCTTGACTTGTTTTCCCCCCTTTTGCTTTTACTGATGGCTGCAAGTGCAGAAGTTGAATGACAGATGCATGGCAGAAACCCCCATTCCGTGTTTCAAAGGCTACATCTGACGGATTGCGATTTAGCAAAACACAGGGACCATGCATGCTGTAGTTGGCCAGGTATTGTGTCAGCAACTCCCCTCTTTCCATCCTATTCTCATAATATGTGTATGCACTTCTATTTTTCTCCAAATCTGCAAATTTACTATTTGGCTGTATTTCGTTTTACAATAATTATGTTGTGTTTATTTTTGCTTTCTAATATTAAAGCAAAATTGTTAATATATGTCATACATGTTATATGATTTACAGTTATTAATTAATCTTTTTATCTATGTATACCACAAAATAAATGTCCAGCATCTTGCCTAGGTATGGAATTATGATCAAGCTTAGTAAAGCTAGTGGTCTTCTGTTGCAAAAATAGGGTGAAAAGCAAATGAAACCTTGCAGCATCTTAAGAGTTCCAGGTGGTCTGCTCAAGCTTCCTAATATGATCCAGCACAACAGCTTTAATAAACAGCTCTATTTAGTTCTCTCCTCCCTGTACGCAGGGAGGTGAACAGGTCTGGGTCTGCTATGATGAAATGCTGGATGAATATCTCTGAGGCCTCACAAGCTGGTTTTTAAAGCTTTACCATTCGTCGTCTTTTGTCTTCCGAATGGGTCAGTAAGTCCTTGTCTTACTTGGGAGATATTTCTGATAAGTGTAATGTACGATGTCTGTGTTTGTTTTAGCTGTCTGATTATAACACCTTGTTACAAAAAAGTATATTACATTCCTATGGTTTGAAATGTATTTATATAGGAACATGTGCAAGGTACAAATAATTTATGTAGTTAGTAAAACAGGATTTAAAATGGTATACAGGTATCAAATATAGACAGAACATTGATTATTTTATATGCCATAAAATGTATGACTGCATGGGAGACTGAGCTGGGAAGCTACAGGGCAAAGTGTTTTTATTATTTATTTACTTTACTTTTTATGTAGTTGATGCTTTCTGATTGTAGCTATAGGAGTATAAATTCCCCTGCTGTAGGCTGTTAAAATTATTGTTACAAATGGTTGCAAATTGGCATAGAATTGCCCGGTATTCTAAATGCATTTGATTTGTGTGTGCTGCAAATTATGGCATTTAGACATTTAAAGGAATATTATTTGACTACAGCGTATTTTTGGCTGTTAACACAATGTTCTTTTATGTTAGTGAAAAAAAAAATATACGCAGGTTTTGTGTAACTGTTTTGAATCAGCCAACTTTCTGCATATATTTTCATATTTTAAAATGAATTTCTCACCCACAAAAGCAATCTGTATTGTAAGTATCTTACTTTCTGACAAAAGTAATCATATTTAGAAATTTACTAAGTTGATAAAGAAAAAAACATCTATCATTGCCCAGGTACGACAAATTGAGCTTTTGCTTTAACTTAGAGGTTTAATAATTGTTTCCTGCATCCCGTGACTGGGGTCAAGTGGTTTCATCCCAAGTGTTGTAAGGCATTTAAAAAAAAAAGGCGCCATATTCAATGATTTTCCATTGCTGCTTACTTGGCAAAGACAACAAGAATTTAAAGGCTGAACAAATTTGTCAGTTTTGATCTCAAGCTTCTCACTGCTTTAGCCTTTTGTTGCCAATCACTTTACTTAAAATACACTGAAAAAAGATGAGATGTTTATGCAAATTTAAAAGGATTTTGATTAATTTGAGATTTGCCTAACACGTAAAAAACGATTTCTGCGTTATTTAAGCGTTCTCTACAAAACAGTGATAAGTCCAACAGATTTGTAACATATTTGTTTTAAAAGGAAATATTAACGTTAAGTCATGTTTAACACAAATATTTTTTTTAAGTATATTTTGTACTATGCTAAATAGAGAAATGTACACCAGTTAACACAACTGACCATTGAGGATTTATACTGTATATGCACAAAACCTATAGACTGAGGCCCTGTCTGATGATTTTGCCATTTTTGTGATATATCACATATTAAACTTCACTTTTACATACTTTAGTAGTCAAGTATCTATACGTGTGTGTGTGTGTGTGTATGTATGTATGTATGTAAGTGTAATTATATATATATATATATATATATATATATATATATATGTAGATGTACAATTAAACTGTAATTTTCATACTTTTTTCATACTGTAATTTTCATACACAGTTGAAAACACCTTAAAAAACACACCCTACGATACAAAACAGTAGTATTGTTGTTGCTTCCAGTGTCCTGATATTTCCTTACTTCCTACCTTGTTGACAGTGCTGTCATTGGGACAAGAAGTTAAGGCAAATCTCACCTGGTGGACCACAAAGAGCATTACAGTATTTTTAATCCTCACATATCCTAAAACAAGAAAAAAAAGTTTTTGATGAAAATTAACCAAGTGAACACAATGACAAAATGCTTTGAATACATAAAACATGCAAAATGTTATTAACATTCCTAATTACATGCAAACAGAACAGTTCACATTGCAAAAACATTTGCGCTGCATTCTGCTGCTTTAAAAAATACAAGATTACTTATTCATCATATGTCTTTAATCTCACTTTCTTGCATTATCAATATATTCATGTTTGGGCTTAAAATAATTTGCCTACATTGATGTTAGTAGAGAAATCTTCTGCTGTAAAGCAGATATGCCAATTAATGCTGACGGGAATACTGCCAGTGACATGGGATCATTTATAATTTAGGTGTGTTTTACAGAAAATTTGTCTTAATAAAATATGGGATAGGACAGATTTAATTCTTTGCAACATGCTGAACATTCTTCAATTCTTAAAATAAAGCAACTATTTATAAGAAAATGCAAAGGAAACAATGTTAAGTTGATTGTGATTATACAGTAGGGCACCATGTGACTTTTCATGACCTGTTGTAGAGCACTCTCCAAAACACATTTGTATTAATGCCTAAGGCTATGTTCAGACCTACTTTTTCCAGGTGTTTGAAAGTGTTTTTACTTTAAGTCACCTAGTTTTAATGAACAATTTAAAAATCAATAGTTCTAATAAAAACAAATAGGTCTGTTGTTTGTGAAGGCGTTTGCAATCCGTAGCCATTTCAAATAGTTATTCGGAAGCTCCATGCAGCTTATATGGGCACAAAACCAAAAGAAACGCCTATAAACGCCTACACATGTGTTTGCAAACACAAATGTTTTTGTCTGAAGACAATCCTGGGCATGTAGATGTGCATAGTCAGCATTTAGATGCAATAAAACCCTATAGTGTCAAATGTTTGAGAACACCCTCATTCTTTATATGTATTTTGTAAAAATTTGCTGTCCAAACATTAAATAAATACTTTATAAAATTTTCATCTGGAAATAAAATTTTAGTCATGAATCAGTTTTGTTTAGCAAAGCCTAATTTATATTTTTGCATAGTAGCCAGTAGTTTGCTGATGTAACAGCAAGGCTTACAAATTGGATTTTTGATTGAAAATCAGTTTGGAAAAGTTTTTAGCATCACAAAATATTTTTTATTGATTGGTGACCCAAAGAGAATCATCACATACAATGGTGAGCCTTCCTATTTGTTGGTGGTAGCAGAGGTGGTCCCAATCCTCATGACCACCAGCCAATGAAAATCCTCACCACTATTTTCAATACCAGTGGGTTTATATTGATCAATGATCGAATAAACAAGATTTGATTTGGTCGATCATGGTCTTTTGTTATGGTTTTGGGTCTGCCAGCTCTGTTCTTGTCAGAATTCTCTTAACCTTTCAAGAGGCTTTTGGCACTTTCTGTAAAGGAAAGAAATAATATTTGTATATAGTTTTACTCTGAAATGTACTATAATTTTCAGTTTTATATAACCAACTTTTTTAACCCACCGCAGTTTATTGCTTACCTTTGTGCTAGTTCAGGAACTGCATACATTTGAATAAAAACTGGAAAAATGGTGAGGTTACTAAACAGTATGACAGGGGGAAAGAATACATATGTGTATGTATGTATGTGTGCATATATATATATATATATATATATATATATATGCATTTCAATGTTTGTTACATGATGCTATAATATATGTTTATGTATGTGTGTGTGTGTATATATTATATATATATATATATATATATATATATATATATATATATATATATATATAAATATATATAACTTTTGTGGTATGCCTATTTGTTCAAATGCAGGGACCTGGCCCAGTGAGTGACAGGTTACTTTATCAGTCTTACAGCCCTCCCGATTTTTTTCTTATTTCATGACAGGTCAGTGTGTCCAATCACCCAAACACCCTTCTGGCTCTTCATTCCTTAAGGATACCCTGGCCTGACTGCCATCTTGATCCAAAGGCCTTTAGGGCCTAGGCTGACTGCATATTTATATGTTCACTAGCATTAAAAAAATAGAACAAAGGATAATAAATTAGATGATGCAAGAAACAGATAAGATGAACTAACTATAAAACATTAAATAGCCATGAAAACAGACTGGTGATTCCACAAGTAATTTGGGTGTTCATGCAGTGTGTTCTTGTTCAGGTATACAAAATAATATATTATATGTGATTTGTTTAAAAATAATATGTTGTGTTTGAAAGAGTAAAAGCATACTCAATATATAACCTTTTAACTGAATCTTTACACTTCATGTCTTAAATTTTCTGTTTACCATTCGCCACATAGTCAGATCAGCAAAGTAAATGTTATCAACTAATCAAAAGGATGCAATCACACCTTCATTAATTGCTGATATATCATCACTATAATGACTGTGATAATATATACTAGCAGTAAAATCTTGTAGAGATACTGAGCTTGGACAACAAGAGCCTGATACATAAAAGCATGAAAATAGGTGCAATAAAACTAAGTGGCATAAAATATATCTGATCTTGTACTGGAGAATAAAAAATGATTGTGTCTTGATTGGATATTTGTAGTAAACATAGTTGCATTTTACTAAATTTCCAGACATTAGCCAATTAAACCTTAAGTGTACAGAACAATTAGAAGTGGATTTCTTTTTGATGTCTGTTTCTAAATTGCTAAATTCTAAAGTGCTATGTAGTAAAAATACATCACAATCGAGAACCAGCTTTTCAAAACGAGAAATGTGAAAACTGAGTAGAAGTGTTTGGAAGCAAACACAAATAAAAAATGAGAAAATCAGCAATAAAGACAAGTAGAAAATACAGTTGGGGTAAAGTAGAGGAAATAGAACACCATTTAAATCAAATTTAAAGTGGGACAGTTTTGTAATCAAATGCTGGTAAAGAAGCACAGCAGGAAAAAGATATATCAGTGCAGATTTAAAGCAGCCTATTGTTGATGAGAGTAGCAGCTACAGTTAAAGAACAAGGTATTCTAATTCTAATTGGCACAGCAGCAGACAGTTGCACTTTGGTTCCACAATAAAGTTTGGTAAGTGAATATAGTTAAACTACTACATTTTTATTTTACCATTTTTTTTTTCATTTTGGAAAATGCTCTTATTTGAGTGGCAGTGGTCATCTACTATGTGACTACCTAGACCAAATTCTTTTATACATCCCAAATGACAAAGCTGTGGACATTTAATTTTTCTGCTCACATCCTAAATGCAAACTGCAAGGTTTTGAACTGGCTTTTGATGATAATTGATATAATCAGAAATATGCATATAATGAATATTACATTCATTCTTAATTAACCAAGGCCATACTTCAAGCATCAAACATTGAAAACTTCCAATCTGATGCAGAATATAATGCTCTTTTTATCCAGAGAATTGGTTAAAATAAAGGATCAGTTTGTTTACTTCCCTGCCCCACAATCTTCTTCCCCTTGATGGTGAGGAACATTCCCCCAAAGCTATATCTTTCACTAGTCTCAGAACAGTCTTCTCACCACCCTCCCTAACCCACATCAACATAAAATGTAGAACCACAGGCCACCGCTGATCCTTTATTGTAATGATGTAGGAGTATCCAGCCATATTCTGGAGCTGCAGTGTATAAAGAAAAGGACTACTAGATGCTGCAGATGCTGTAGAGTAAAACAAGTAATCCTCTGTTTTAGATTATCCCCTACACAAAAAGAGGGTTTTTTTTTTCTTTGTGTGTGTGTGTGGGGGGGGGGGGTTAATTGTTGGATCTCCTGTTTATAGTGTCAGCTGGTGATGTAGACTGGCAATTGCAAGCGAACCAAATAAAAACATATTTGGCCATTCTATCTGTTTATAGTTTGTCCCTTTTTTTATATATATTTCTATATGATTGTTAAAAAAAAAATTAGAATGGAAAAAAAAAATTGATGTCACTGATTCATTGAGACAGCTATATGAACACCTGATGTGAACACCTTGCAGTAGGTTTTTATTGCTCAAATTATTTAAAAATAAACATTTTTCAGGATTTTAACAGCTCACTTTCTTAAAACATAGTTATATGAAACGCATACCACCATTTTAAACCATTGGACAAAGATGGATACAATTTTTCAAACATAGGTTCTGTCTATAGAGCATCTGCTTCGAAAGAGCAATTAGGTTTTCTTTTAAATTCATGCTTAAATTGCTATCTTCAATGCTTGCTGCAAATGGATCTTTTATCCACAATTTGCAAACCATCTATTGCCGCTTCATCAGGAGTAATAAAAGACAGAACAACACAATCCAATCTATAGTACAAAAAACATATAGTAATTACTAGAAAAACAGTTACTAACAAATATTACACATGGCAAAGTGACAACAATTGCTCCCCGACCTCACCCCTGAAATCATAGTCTGCAAAAAAATAACAATACATTGGACCACAAAAAACCCAATTTTATCTTATCCAATTATTCTTTGTATATTGTTACTATATATACAAAAACTTTTTTTTGACCTATACACTACTTTACAAACACCATATTTAAAACAAGAAGAAATCAATAGCCATGCTGACTGTAAAATATTGCCATCCACATTGTCACCACCCACGCCTTTCACTGTGTGCTCGTACTTTGTGCTCAATGATGGCTATAATCATATTAACATATGTATCCACATTAATAATAAAAACTTGCTTCACTAGTTCACAATAAATGATATATAAAGTTCTGACAATGTAACCACCAATTTGTATAACAAAATCTACAAAGCATATAACAGATTGATTAATTTACCTGGGATATTCACTTGTCAGAGATATTAAAAGCCCCAAAATGAGGAACAAAATAACAAAGACCTAAGGTTTAATTAAATAATCATTACAAGGTCAAATTTAGCATCTTCAAATAACAATTGGATATACCATCCCATGCAGTTAGAAACAATCCTGAAACAATGATAGTGAAGGGATCTTATCCAAACATGGGTCATAAAAAGCCTTATTGTGTTATTCTTTTTTAATTAGCTTATGATTAAATACCTAATACAAACATTTGGCACACTCCCTGCCAGACAGTTACTCTGAACCCCTCATACACAAAGCAAAGGGAATACTTAATGCAGCCCCCTGATAGTCTGCCTGCTGGCAGAGCACACTGACAGCCAGACATGTGCTCAGAAACTATCACAAACTATAGGCAAAATGAAGGAGAAAAGCCATTCCTATCCAGGATCTGATGTGAAAATCACACAGCAGCTTGCAAATTAGCAGTGGGCCAACAATTAAAACCCTTGACATGACTCTAATCTGCCAGTGGGCGGAGAGAGAGATTCCATTGACAGCTAGCTAGGGGAAGACACCGCCCAAATAAGACGGCCAATGACACTGGAGAAGGAATTACATGGTGCGACTGTGGAGTCACCACTGCATCCCAGCATTTTACTCTGGAGCTGCGCCCATCACCGTTCCCCCATTACTGTGTCCCACTCAATGAAAGCTGATCTTATCCCCTGAATGTAAGAGGACCCCACTTCTTCTTTGCTATACTATACACAATTTAAACAAATGCAAAACCTCCATAAATACAAATTATTCTGCTGACATATGAGGAATCCCAGTTTTATTCCAGAAGTTATTGAACACCTATACAATTGTGTATACAGAAATGTGAAAAAAAACAAACACAACTGCTTAAAACTTTTTTCAAATTAATTTGTATTAAAAATAACCCATTGCAATACCAATAACTTTTAAGTTTTTAAGTTAGTTTGCAACAAAATACCATTTACGATAACAGCAACAACATTGAAGTAAAAAATATACTTTTAAATGATACCAAACAAATGATACAAACGTTATGGCTGGTGTCCTAAGAAATGATAAAAAGTTACATAACAATGCTACAAAGATATACAATAAAAGTTACCTAACGGGAACAGTTCCATTATCTTAATACAGAGATTATAAAAAAGGCACTTAATTTTAAAAAAGGCACTGAAGATTTCATTTAGGCTAGGTGGTTTCATAGGTTTTCATTTATGAATCCATTGTGTCTCCTTTTGTAAAAGATGTTATTACATTTTTACAAACTTGTTCAAGTAGCACAAAACAAATTACCTAACTATCAAACTTAGGAAATTTTGACACATGTAGACTAACAGGAGCATCTTTCCCAATTAATAATTGCAAACACATGCTCAAAAATTTGTTTTTTAGTAAGCCCCACATACACATTTGATCATATAGATCACTGCCTCTGTCTCGCAGGTGGCAGTGGGCCTGATTTATGAAAGCTCTCCAAAGCTGTAGAGGATACACTTTTGTCAGTGAAGCCAGGAAACCCGGATGGATCTGGTCCAGAATTTGAAAACCTTTGCTAACAAATAGCAAGTGACTTTTAGGAAATCTATTCCAGATTTGCCAGATCACCCAGCTTCACTGTGGAAAGTGTATCCTCTCCAGCCTTGGAGAGCTTTATTAAATTAGGCACAGTATGTTTAAAGCTGCATACACACTTCCAATTTTTGTCGTTGGAAAGGATCTTTCACGATCCTTTCCAACGACAAGGGAGTGCACGATGCATGAACGGTGTCGTCCATCGTCCGTGGATCCGGCAGATCGGTCGTCCGGACGATGGACGACACCGACTGTACACACGGCAGAATTGGCCGATGCCGATTATCGGGCGATAAAAATCTGACGTGTGTACGTAGCTTAAGAATTCAAATCTGATTGTTTGGTAGCTTTATACCATAAATAAAGTTAATCCTATCTGGATTCTCTTTTTTAATTTTATTGGAGAAAAATAAATCCTGCTGTGTTCTTTCTAACATTTTTTTTACTATATCCTCTCTCCAGGAGTCTTATTTGCAGTTCTTTAGCTTTTGACTGATATTCAAAATCAGATGAACAATTGCCCTGCAGATGGACATATTGCGAATAGGGGATACTACATAGTAAGGGAGCTGGATGGGCACTCCCTGCATGCAAAATTGTGTTAGCTGCTGTTGGTTTACTATAAAGTACAGTACCTAATTCTCTTGAGACGTTCTTCATTACAGGACATGGTAAATTTTAAACTGAATGCGTTTAATTCAATGTGTCCAAAAATTGGAACAAAATAACTTTAGTTCTGATATCTTTTCCATAGCAAAATATGCTCTAAATACATGCTCATCTTGGCTAAACAAGTCCCTCTCCCAACCTCTTAGGTACAGGTTAGCATATGTGGGGGCACAACATGTCCCCATAGCAATTCCCTGTCCTGAGACGAGCAATGTATTATTGAATATAAATGTATTTCTTGTAGGAACATACTGAAGGAGGGAAAGGACAAGCTCATTAAAATTTCACGTTTGGCATGGTTTCTTTATTAGGAATCTTCATATCACCCCCAACCCTAATGTGTGAGATATGCTACCAAAAAGGTTTTCTACACCAGCCATGCCCCAGGAGGGATTGTCAAATTCCAGTGTGTCCTGCAGGTGGGAAGGTAAATTGAAGAATTAGGGTCTCAAGAAGTGATCAATTAATTTACTGAAACGGCTGTAAGGCAGCCAACTCCCAATACAATGGGTCTCCGAATGGGATGTTTGAAAGATTTACATGTTTTCGGTAGCGAGTAAAACATAGGTATACTGAGGTATTGTTTTATTTAGGAAGTTAAAAATCTCCCTATAGATATAACCTTCATTCCAAGCCTCTTTATTAAACCATAATACTCCTGGTTATATTGTATCAAAAAGTCATACTTTGTATTAGGTATTTAATCATGAGCTAATTAAAAAAGAATACCACAATAAGGCACAAAGTATAAGCACACACCCTGATGAAGATATTTTTTGAATTGCAATGAGGTGGTGACAATGAAAACTGATAGTTTTATTGCTCTTTTGGGTGGCAATATCTTACAATCAGTGTGGCTATCGATTTCTACTTGTTTTTAATATGGTGTTTGTAGTGTATATTTGTCAAATAAAAGTTTTGTATACAGATTGTCCTCAAGTTAGGATAGAGATGTGTTAAGACAACCTCATCCTAATTTATATGTATTCACCAACATTCTGTCCATTTGATGTCTGCATATTGAAGGATGTACAGTAGATTGCTACACTAAATTTTCGAATGACGGGGATAGTAATGATACGGCAAGTGATTTTACAGCAGAAGGATCGTCAATGAACTCCTCTTCAGCTGTAGAGACTGATTTGAGCAAAGATACCCCTTAAGAGGTTGAGGGTTGAGGCTCCAATTTGCTGGAAGGCTGTGGCGATGCAGTTAATTTCTTAAGAAAGATGTCCATTGTGTATTACACAGTGCATTTTTTCCATTCTTCGTAGATGGGCCTGTAGCATACAAGAGCATCCTGGACCTGTCTCTCAACTTTTGCAAACCGATCATAGCTGACATCCATCTCCTCGACAATTGACAATCCTTTCTCGATGAAGGAAAATGCCTCTGACATTTTTTTTTGTCATAAACTTCTTCTCGGGCTGTACTTCTAATTTCCTCTTCTGCTCACTTTCTCTCTTCTGCAAGTTCAATCAGATCTTCTGATGACAGCTCCTCTTCTTCCACATCTATGGGTTCTTGAATATCTTCCTCTTAGACGTCTAGCTCCAAACTTCACCCAAGTACCACAATCTTCTGATAACCTTCAGCAACTGCATCCTTTGAATGCGTTAACATACACTTTTAACAAATTTTCCAAGTCCCACTCATGTACTCTTTTGATGACTTTCTTGTGCAGCTCATCCTTGAATTAACTGGCCTTTTCAGCATCAGCACTTGCAGCTTCACCATTAACCTTTACGTTTTGGAACTTATGGTGGTTTTTAAACCTCTAAAACCAGCCATGACTTGCCGTGAATTCTTGATTTTAGGTTAGGTGATTGTGGCGTCTCTTCAGGTCATTAAAGAGTGTGCGTGCCTTAGCTGGGATTATAGGAAGGCTGAGAGGGATGTGCTTCTGTATCTGATATTCCATCCATGTTACCAGGAGCTGCTCTATTTCTTCCAAAAGTCCTGTCCTTTTGGTTATAATTATCGAATGAACAGAAGCAGATGCGTTTATTGCATCTATGATTTTCCTCTTGTCCTCCAGTATTGTAGAAATTGTTGACTAAGATTGCTGGTGATCACATGCAATCACTGTGACTCCTTTTCCAGCTTCATGTTCATGTATTATCTTCATTTTCAGGTCCAAAGTGTTTCCTTTCCTCTTTTTTTTTTTTTTTTTTTTTTTTTTTTTGCAGTACTGAGAGCAGACATACTAGGGCACTTGGCAGAAATGATTATTTCACTTGACTAGGGCTTTCAGGGATAAAAAAAAAAAAAAAACATGCGCAGTACAATACAGGAGTGTAACCACCGTTGATCGCTGGCGAGAATGAGGCATCTCACAAGGCAAAAGATGCGTACATCCCAGTATCCATAATTTCCAACGTATTGTGCCACATGTTCTGCCCAAGACCGTCATCTTTAGTTCAAAAACATTGTACCTTGAACCATCGTAACCCAGGGAGCATCTATATGTAGTAACAGTTTCTGGAGAATAATTGGATAAGTTATTATTGGACCACAAACAAATAATAACATATTTTTTCATATGCTCACAACCAATAGAGCATCCAAGCAATCCAATGTCACTGTTAAGTCCATGCGAATGGCTCACAATTTGCTCACAGATGATGTATATAGAGAGGAAGCGGAGACAAGCAGACAATCTCCCTAATTACTGATATATCTACATATTTTACATAAAAAATGTATTTATTATATATCAAAATTTCCTTTATCCTCTTACATCATCATCTTTTTACTAAGTCATAGTTCTTATTATGCCCTACTTAATCTGTGTCTATTCACCCCCTACTAAATCAACCTAATTTTACAACCCCCATATCCCAATCTTAAAAAATGTATGCCCACATTTAATCCACTTCAATATCCAATGTGGCTTATTCTCCCCAAAAATACCTTCATAATATTTATGTGCATATAACCCTATGTATCATATACAGGTTTCTCTAAACTCTTCATTTAGAACCTAAATGTAAAAACCTCTTCTGTGATCCCCTATCCATCTAGAACACTCTAATTATATACATAAAAAACTTTTAATCTGTATAAAGAATTACCTGACATGAAAAGAATAAGCCAGACTAACTCCAAAGTTTAACTGCAATGTAGAAGAATGTCCTGCATTACATCTACCATCATCCCCCTAAAATATAAGTCGATCCGCATATAAGCTGAGGTACCTATTTTTACCTTGGCAAAACCTAACTGGTGTTTAAGCCGAGGGTGACTTTTTCAGCACATTTTGGGTGCTGAAAAAGTCGGCTTATATGCGGGTATATACAGTACCTCCTAATGTAGCATTTCCCATGCAATACTGCTGACAGGATCAGACAGGTCATTCAAAATTGTCCATACCTTATGTTTGGCTGGATCATAGAATGACATGTGCACCCCAGCAGAATCAATGGCGTACACAACGCCATAATCAAAATGTATGGTTACATGCTATGGATAAAGCCATACTGTAAGTTCTTATTGTATGTGCCGTAAATTTCCCCCTTTCTGGTTTACCATTGCAACTAAGAGTAAATCCCACACTTGGGGCTGTCATCAGAGCAATATATAGGTGAACAAATTAAAAATTATTTTTTAGGTTTTTTCAGGCTCCAGTTCATTTCAGTGTACTCTGCCCAATTGTATTTACAAAAAACTTCAATATAAAGAAAATTTTAAGGCTTTCCCCCACAGAGGATCAGTGTCATTAAAGTATGACAAGAAAACTTAGCCTCCTGGTTCTCTCCATTGGTCCCACTGACCTAAATTTTTGGAGACCTCCTGGGCTCTCCCTGCATACTGACTGCACACAGCCTGTTCACCTGTGCCACCTGACCTCAGGCTGCAACTCCCCCGTCTCAAAGACAGGTGCATTTTTATAATTAGCATGATTCCCTGAAGCCTTTACTTCTGGCCTGCCTGACTTCTGGAGTGCCTGACTCATTCCTTCCAGGACACTCCAAATACAATACATAATATATTGGTAAAATATAACTTTGGCTGATTAACTGAAAAAAAAATTGCTAAGAGAAATATGCAGAGCCAATAAACCATTACCTTTTCCAACCAATTTTTAATAGCAGAAACTGCCTGCAGCATGTTCTCAGTGCAGTGTACAAACAGCTCATCTTCAGGCTGGATTTTGGTGATAATACACTAATAAGCACGATTTACATCAAAAACAGTGGGAGGAGATAAACGGCATGGGTTCCAAAAGACACAGATGTGAAAATGATCAGTGATTGCTACAGTAATGTGATTACAGTTAAAATGTATAAATAGTACATAGTAAAATGTATTAATATTTTTGTTACATACTTTGCAGAGGGAAGTTAGTTGTGAGGTAGCCGTCTTTGTATTTAACTCATTTAAAGTCTGGCACAGCATAAATAAAAACCTGTCTCCCAAATCCTTATTGTCCATATCCATGTTCTACATGCCTTTGTCCCTAGGTACTGTTATCTGTTTAAAGCAGAATCTCCCCTGTACACGTCCTGTACCCTGTACATTTATGCTGTACACGTTCATCTTTTTGTTTGTTTCCACAAGCAAATATGTTGTGACAAATCTATGAGGAAAATGTTATTAGTTCCACTTTAACTTTTTTTCCAGGTTCTTGAATATTTGTAACATGCTGAAATGGAAACATTTGTAAATGTGTGATTTCCTTTCTTTTTCTTTTTTTTTTGGGGGGTTAGAATGGGCATTTGTTTTTCCTAGAAATATATCGGAATTTTGCAAAAGGACATTTTAGCTACAAATAATGGTTAGTGGGGAATGATTCTGTTAAAACCTTTGAAAAAAAGTCCCAAAATGCATTTGGCTGTTTACAATAATGTAAATACATATACATGATGTTTATATGAAGCAGACAGCTTTGTAGTACACAACAATCATCTCATACAGTTTAAAATGAATACTGGACTGGACTGTGACTGCTATGCTAGGTGCTGCTTATTGGATTTGGAGGACTTCTGGCTAAAATGTTGTACCCATATCCATGTCTGCATATATATTCTGGTATATTTTGTTTAAAAAATAACAGAAGCTGTTTTCTTTTCTTTGAAAATGATGTACATGGTTCCTACTTTTTGGGATTGTATTTGACACAGGTTACATTTGTTTACACTTTCAGAGAAATAATAAAAAAAAGATCAAACTGTTCACTGTTTGCTAGAACAAATAATCTATTGTAGCCTAGAAATATAAATATCAAGAAAAACTAATATGTAACACAGATAAATATATACTTAAACATCTGGAAATTAAATTGGTTCTATTTTTTATATAAAGAGAAAAAAATCTTTGTTATGCAAGATTAAAAAATAATATTTTGTTAAAGTTTATTTAAATGAGTCACTGGGGGAATACAAGTTATTGTTCCGCACTTAGCTTGATATCTTTGGTATTGTGGGAAGTTATTATTAGATATGTTTATTAAAGATTACACTAAATTTTGTTTTCAATTGAATTTATTGTATGTGTGCAATCACCTTTTTTTAGTACCTAATTGTCTCTTCTGCCAATAAAAAAGCCTAACAGTCTTGTCTTACATCTGGAAGTACATTTGGAACTTTACTAACCTGCCAGGCAGTCTGGGTCCTTACAGAGCCACAAATACTAATGTCCCATAAATTGTAGATGCCTAGTACTTCTTGGTTTAGTTTCAACCTGATCCCATCTCTTCCTATCTCCTTCATCTTCTCCACTGGCTATTGAGGCCAGTCTTTACAAAGACAGGTTAATTTAAAACTGTGTTCAGTACGGGCCAGCTTGTGACTAACCAGGAGGTACTGAAAAATTCAAAAAATGCCTACTAGAGTTTCTCAAGCTTCGAATCAGTGGAGGACATAACTAACAATGGGCACCAGCGCTGAACTGACCTGGGGCCCCACCACTGAACTGAATGGCAAACCTTGTGGGGGCCTAATTTGGGAGAGGAGGGTCTGGGACCCCATACAGGAATAAATTTTGCACCTCCCTATGCTCGCCCCTGCCTCTAATAAAAAAAATGTGTGCATACCTATGAATGTTTGTGATTTCTTTTTTGGACAGTTTATTATGTTTTTAAAATGCTTTATGTACTTAAATAAAGGAAAGAAAATGTAACATTTCTAATAGGAAACCTACTCCCAGAAAACTCTAGTCATTATTTAGTTAGACCTTGCTTACGCCATTAATGTATCTTAGTCAGAGCTCGCTGTGTCATGAGGTAAATAAATGGAGGTGATATGCTTCTTAGGAACTGCTGTTCTCAGAATTAACATGCTATGTAACAGGTCTATTGATTTTTAAACAATGTTCAATAAAAAAAACAAAAACCTTTTTCCATGCTTTCTTATGCACCTCAACAACATACTGCTACCTTTTACAACCATAGTGCTACTGCCTGATGATTAGCCTTTTAGTCACCGATCACTAAAGTTTAGGTTAAAAGGGACTGAGTCCACAAGGTCCCTATGCTGGTTTCAAAGGTGTTGGTCTTTGGTCCCAGCAGTTAAACAGAATGGTTGGGAAGAAAAGTGAAGGTAAGTATACTAAATGAAAGGAGCACTCAGCACAGATAAAGCACATGTTAATGTAAAACCCTAAATTTTTTACCTAACAAAAACATCATGATGCATCACTCCTTAGTAGGTGATAACAAGTACTTTAAAAAAGAACAAGTTTTTTTCATATCCAGCTCTCTTTGAAACCTCCCTGTACTCTTCTCTGTGTTACCTATATTTGAATTTTTCCAGTGTTTTAGATGGGTCTTGAAATTACAAATGATCGGCAGACATTCATCTGGCTTCCATTCTATTTAGCTACCTGTTTGAGAGGCTGGCTAATTTGTACTAGGTGAATGACCCATTCTGTTACGTGTTTAATTAATTAATCTCCATCAGTATGTTTCTATTATGCATTAAATAGGAATTATGCATGTAGTGACAGTGCAAACATCCTTTCTTTAAAAGATGAAATATGTTTTTTTATATATAAATTTATCTTTTAATATATGACCAAAAAATAGATGATATTTTGTAATAGATATGGTGTATGTACAACTTCTCATGTGGATGAAAAATACTATATTTTTAATTTACCCTAAAGTGAAAGACTGATTTAAAGTGACTTTGGCTGCAAGAATGAGACAGAGTTATTTAAGATTGTGGAAACAATTTTTTCTGTGTCACTGGTACAGGTAAATGTGCTGTAGCTTGAGGCCTTTTGTTTTATCATTAGCTTTGAAACCTCTCTGATATGTAGGACCATTTTTTCAAAAGAAAGATTAGCTGTTGATATTTGCTGCCTTCTTTCTGTTGTTTGGAAGTGCTGTTCTGTAGGTGCATTTTATCTAACTGCTAGATCAAAAACAAGGGCTTAAAAGAGAAGGCAGCATTTCCTGTTATTTGGAAATTGGATGTGATGTTGTTTCTTGCTCTGCACATTACTAATGTGAAATGTTTGTCAGATGTGGCAGCAAAATGAGGAAACAGTATTACTGTTCAGTCATTATTCACTGAATTAATGAGTGTTTAACAGCAATATGAAATAGGAGGCAGCACAGGACAATTTAGGAAAAGGTTTCCAATATTGCCTTGCAAAAAGTTGACAATGCTGGCAACAGGCTCTGCTTTATTAACACTTGGTGGTCACAATTGTCAGGTTTTTATTTATTTACATTGAAGAATTACACCAACCACAGCTAATATTTCTGTATTCAACAGATGCTAGAACAGCAGGGTTGCAGTGGAATCACAGTGTTTCTCCAAGTTGCCACGAGATCCTTAAGCCGTGGCTTATTGACCTCCATTAAGATAATGCCTGCATAATTTTGGGGACAATGCCACTTGATTGACCCAACTGCATGAAACCAAGGACCTTTTTAACTATCTGCATAAGTGGCATTCTGACCACTAATGTATGGGGAGGGTATTTTCTTCCTGACAACTAAAGGGAAAAAATGCTATTTGCGTGATTGATTATAGCAAGGGTTCCTTGACACCTCAAAATTATTTTAGGGTTCTTCAAGGGTAAAAGGATTAAGAAAGGGTGTTCTAGAGTTAAAATGTCTTAGTTTCTTTTGAATTCTAAAGACTCCATGAATAAGGTCTCCTCCTCTGGCTCCATATCTCCATGCCTGTTATAGCTAAAGGAATTCCACTATCTGTTTCATTTTAATCTATCCTATAAAAAAGCCAATAGCCATTTTAGTTTAATTCCAAAGACATACTGCTGCACAAATGACAGAAAACATTATTGATGGATATGAAAGAAACATGTTAGAACACACAAGGCATCACAGTTTACCAGGCCTATGCTAATCCATGTCCACCATGCTGAACCTGTCCACAATGGTCACGTGAACATCATAACTAGACCATGGAGCTATGGAAAAGAATGGGCTGTTCTGATGTTTCATTTTTTAAATCATGTAGATGGGCAGGTCTTAGTGAGTCATGGGACAGACATACAGATAAGCAGAAAGAGCAGTCCGGTGACTAATCTGTCTGCTGCTAATGTCTTGCTGCCAGGTTCCATGGGTAACCTTCAGTACACTGCATTTTGACATTTAGCCAGCCAGCACAGCCAGGTTAGTGACTTGACTTTTCTATACTGCAGTCAGACCAGTACAGCTATGGTCACCACATATACTCTTATTTTAATGAACACTTTACCACAATAATGTAAATAGGCAGACAGGCAAGTATGCAGATGAAATGCTGTAGGTATGAATTTACTTGCCAAAGATTTGCATTTCTCTCCAGCCAGTACAGACACACCCAACCATTCTCACCTTTCTGGTAGGACAGTCGTGTTTTTTTTTCTATTGCTATTTTTTTCTATACCTGCCTGTGACTGGACAGTGAAATGATTACAAAAAGTTAGCTTGTTAAGACTCTTTTGTCATATGAACTCAAATTTGCCAATAAAAAGTATTTTATGCTGGCTCAGACAATCAAAATGTCCACAGGCAGAAAAGAGGCAGAAGATGGAAGCATTAGCAACTGAGGTTGCTTGGACATGGCAACACTGGAGGGGTCACTTTTAAAATGCTTGCATGCTAAGACAAGAACTCCTAAATGCCGCAAAATATTTGTGTGACCTACATACAGACCTACAATAATGTGTGTGTTTTTATGTATGGTTTTCAAGGAATTTAGCAAAAGAACCATCTTTTCTTATTTATTTTACATAATTGATGTTGTGCTACTGTTGTCATACAATAAAAAATTGTTTAGATTGCAATAATTTATTTCATAATTTGTTTTTATTATATCTGTTTGGATTTCAACTTTAAAGGTCATGTCTCCATTATTGCTATTTCTCTAATTCATTATTATGAGCTACTGGTTTATCACAGATCCAGTCCAAGCATGCACAAAGGTTGAAGACCTTTTAAACTTCGCTGTTTGCATACTTACACCAGGTTAGTCACTAAGAAATCCAGCATCAGAAAGACAATCCTGAAGTTTACATCTTTTAATGTATGCGAGCACCCATATTGTTATCCCACTAGAAATCTGCTACACAAATGTTTCTTGCTTAATGCAGTCAAGTATATTGTAAAAAAGTCAAAATTATTCTGGTTCTTTTGCTAATTTAATTAGGTGGTTATGCAGATATTCCAGGGTAATGTAGCTATGGCCACTACATATATTTGAACAGCTGGAATCTACAACTAACATTTTTAGCAGATACCTTCGTCTTTCATCTCCTGGGCTCTCTTGATCACATAGATTTTCTTTAGGTTTCAAAGTCCTGTTTTGAATAGCTAAGTACTTAAAATAATCAATACTTGAGACGTGAGACTTAAAAAAAACGTAAACATGCAAAATGCTAAGACACCACCAACAAAAAAAGATTTCTAAGTAAATTAGAAAGAAATAATAGAAATAAAAGAAAAATAGAGGAAACCGGTTAGCATTGTGGAAAAAAAAAATGAAAGGATAGTTGTACCAATTAATTATATGTACTTGCTGAAAATATTGCTGAAAGAGACTTTTTCCATTCACTAAGCATTTTATTATAAGGAAGACAAACAGGATGGGTGATAACAGGGTGGACTTGTTAGAAATAAGTAGTGTAAGAAAATTAGCTTTTCTGCCAAGCCTAAGAAACTTTTAAGTATTCACAAAAGGACAGATATAGGGAAAAGTAGGCTTTTGTGGCATATATAGGGTTAACGTGTATTTATTGTTAACCAGCGAAGGTAAGCTTTGAGTAGAATAAACTGCAACTTTAAATGTTTTGTGTTTTTTGAATGTATACATGAAAATGTTTCTAATACAGGTAGTCCCCAGTTTAAGGACATCCGACATACGGACGCCTCCTAGATATGAACAGGTCTTCTCTGCTCGCTCGTGTGCAGAACTAAAGCTTGAAGGGGGGAAGGGTCGGTTTGCATGACTTGCAAAAAAAATCTTTTGCTAATCACAGCTGAGCTTGTGGGTGATCTTAAGGACTGAGCTCTTTCTGCAGCCTCTTGTAACTCTTTAATGAGCAAGACAAACTCTGCAGTTGCTGTGCTATGCACAGCTTGCTCCAAAAGTAAATAAATGTCTGGGCTCCTTTTTTCTGTTTTTTGCTTTGTTTATGATTAACTCACAGTGAGGATTTTATACAGTAACTGTAAATTGCATTTATTAAAATAATGTACATGTTCCGACTTACACACAAATTCAACTAAAGAACAAACCTACAGTCCCTATCTTGTATGTAACCTGGGGACTACCCGTACTGTATGTGAGGAAGCATGTGCCATTGTTCTGTATATTTGACAACTGTAATAATGAATTCCTTGCATAAATAAGGAATAAAAATAACCCATAATGGCTTCTTAAATTGCAAAAAATATTTACATAAAACATACATAAATAGAAAATGTGTTTTCATTTTATCTATTTATTCACCCCTAAAAAAAACCAGAGAATATACTGTTTATAAATAATAATATAATAATAATAAAAAATAATTTATATTTTACCCTACAATTCGTCATACATGCCATTTATTTGTTATCAAATGAAATTGATATTTTTGTCACAGAAGAGAAAATGTGGCTAGAGAGTAAAACTGAAAACTTGAAGTGAGTCCAGTCAGCAAAGGTCATTGGAAAGTGACACAAGTCCTTAAGCAAAACACGAACGCTTAAAAAAAGCATCTGGCTAGTCAGCAGTCCCATCAGACCTTTCCTTTGTTATCGAAACATTTTAAGCCAAAACAACATTATTCCAAAAGATACAATCAGCCAGTTTATGGAATTACAAATAAAGCACCACAAAAAGGCTCTTTTGGTATATATGTTTTGTTTTATTAAAGGGTAATTTGCAAATAATAGTAATAAAAATATTGTGAAATGTTTTTTATATATATAATATTTATATTGTCTGTTAGGACACGATCTACTACCTACTAAAAACAAGCGGAGAAATCATATAGATCTACCTAATTTCAGTCCAGGAGTGTTGATGAGATTCAATATGACCACAGAATGTAGTTTACATTCTACATGTACTGAACATACATGAGATACAGTGGGGCTGATTAATTAAGGCTGTCCAAGGCTGGAGAGGATACACTTTCAGCTATGATCCTTGGTGATTCAGCAGACCTGGAATAGATTTCTTAAAGCAATTTGCTATTTGCTAGCAATCCTGGACCAAATCTGTTCCAGGTTTTTTGGATCACCCATGTTCACTGATTAAAGTATATCCTCTCCAGGATATAAGTCTAACTGAAGTTTGGTTTAAAATAACATTTATAGATGTTATTTTATATTTTATATTAAGTTTTGAATATACCCAATTAAGGTAAACATGTTTTTCATTTTTTGGACTCCATGGTTCCAAGTTTGTTGCTTAGGTTGCTTGGGCACACTGCATCATTTGATAGAATCTCCCTTTCTGCTGAAGAAGCAGGTTACTCACCACCATGGCCCTAATGCATCAATAAAATCCGCGCTCGCTGGTCGCGCGTACTTTCGCGCTTCCAGCGAGCTGGTTTTCCGCTGTCTGGAGTCGAGTGTGCTGGTACACTTTGTTATTTAAGTATTTTTTTTATCTAATTATCTGCATAAATATGGAAATTATATCCTCTATCAATGCATATAGATATTCAATTAAAGAAGGTTCATGCACAAATAATAGCTAGTCATTCAAACAGTTTAATTAAGAAACAAGGTAAGACAAAGTACACAGCAATATTATCAGATTTTTTTAGGGCTAAGGGTAATATGTGTGCCATTAGAAAGAATGATTTTTTAGGGGAACAGTGACTTTTAATGCAAGCTCGCCAGTGAAAAGCTGCCGGAGATGCGCGGCTCCAGCCACGAGCTTATTCAGTTGCTGAATTGCGCAACGGCGTACGATTTCGGATTGCGAATACGAATGCGCTAGCGAGCGTCCGATTCTGCTTGATGAATTAGGGCCCATATATTGACATCAACAGTAATATGGTAATATGTGTATACTCTTTATGGATAGTATGTTTGACATGTTAAAAAATATATGTTCACCCATCAAAGCGTGGTTGTTTTTAAAGAAGAGTTACAAAGTTCTTGCTAACCAAATGATTACACAAAGAGATAATATACGTTTTCAGTATTCTATTTACTAAGACATAATAAATTAACAGTAAATGAAATTTAATATTTTACATTTGTGAATTTATATTAATGCATTCATTCGCACTAAGACTTAGACTGTATATCATGGATGTAGGTAGGCTCTGGAAATGGAGAATATTACAAGAAAGATCATTTTAGTTTGTTTACATGACTTGAAATGTAAAACCATGTATTCTTCCAAATCAGAAGGTGTTTGATAAGAAGGTAATTTGCTTGTAAAATGCTCAATTATCCATTTAAATTGTATCCAGTCAGCATTACCCAGTGCCACATGGCCTGTGCTTTATTGGCCTGGCTGCCAACTGTATTAATCTGTAAGGCTTTAAAAGTCTGGTATTTTTTTTCCAGAAAAGGTTTTTTTTAGATTATTAGAACATTTTGACCCATACCAACCAATCAACAATCCATTTTAATTGTTTCAGCTAATACTGCTGACATATACCACAAAAACAATTCACAGGGTATGTATAATGATGCGATGGGCCTGAATTTATAAATCTCTCCAAGTCTAGAGAAGGTACACTTACTTTCATCAGTGAACCTGGGTGATCCAGCAAATCTGGAACAAATTTCCTATAAGTAATTTGCTAATCAGTGTTTTCAATTTTGGATGAGATCCAGGTTTGCTGAATCACTCAGGCCCTATATATATATATATATATATATATATATATACATTAATATACTATCATAAACCAGTTTAAAAATGTATACACTTTAAAAATAAAGATTTAAACAAAATTGACCCAAAACATTATATTTCTCTTTTAAGTAACAAATACAAGTTTCTTGTTTTGCGGTATTTGTCAAGCAGGACATCACAAGCGTAAGAGGGAATATGTTAGAGCTGAGTGCTTTATCTTGAACATTAGACGGCCGCTCACTTCCCCTACTAGCACCATTCAAAAACAAAAAGCCCTTTTTTATTATTATTTCAGAGTTTTAGTACTGTCATTCCTCTTCAATCACATATCCATTTAGTGTCTCTTTGGAGGTACAGAATGGATTTAGCGATATTTGTGTGAATTGCTAAATCTATTTTACAATGGATCCATTATTAAAAATCATACCATTTGTGTGTTTTTTGATAACCTAGAAGCAGGCAGACCGATGAAAATATACGAGCCAAGCTGTAAGATTTTATTATTGGCTCCAGTCTTCTTGTAATGCTTTCTGCAAACCATGTACAGGTGCTAATGCTTTGAACTAGTGTCTGTCTTTAAAGAATGTTATTGACAGATTCTTTGCCTGGTAATGTTTCCAGATAAATGATTAGCCATGGGTAGCAATATAACACTTAGGAGGCTATGTATTAGGCTCCCAAATCGAGCATTTTGCTGTTAAAAGAACCTAAAAGTGTCGTTTGCAATAAGAATATCTCGACATAAATATATAACTCTGTTTTGTTCTACTTTTTTTAGGAAATGATGTGACTTAGTGTGTAGGTGTACTTTTTCCTACATTTTTTATTTATATCATGCATTTTTTAGTCAGGCTATAGTATTAACCATTTGTATGCTTGCTCAATAATTTTAAAAGTAAATCCTATGTCTTTTTTTATATTACCTTTCCAAGATTAGATTTGTATCTTTCAATTGTTTTACATGCCAAATAAAAAGCAATCTCGTCCACCACTACTGTTATTATTTTGCTCTATAACTCATGACAGGGCATCAAAAAACAATGCACTTACATGAGCACAGATGTAAACTAATACCATTAAAAATAATGGGTCTGTTTTTTAAAATTCTCCAAGGCTTGGGAGGATCAACTTTCAGCAGTGAAGCTGGGCGATCCAGAAAGCCGGGAATGAATCTGGTCCAGGATTGAAAATATTTGCTAGCAAATTACTTTTAAGAAATCCATTCCAGGTTTGTTTCATCACCTAGCTTCACTGATGAAAGTGTATTCCTCCAGCCTTGGAAAGCTTTAATAAATCAGGCCTAATGTTTGGCCAAGTGAATTGTTATGCATTAACATGCCCTGCCATTCCCACACTCCAATGCCTATCAATGCATAGAAAATTAACACAAACCTTTTTGACTAATGCACATCAATGCAATAAATAAATATGGTTTAGTTTATAGACTAGCATGCGTCAAAGTACATAGGTGTGGTTGGGTCCTAAAAGGGTGAAAAATTGTAAGGAAAAATTAATGTGTTGAATGCATAGACACTTTAGTCCCACAGAGGAGTCTTCCTGAATCCTGTAGGAAAGGTTACATGACCACCTTTTGTTTGTGGATGCATATGGTTAACAGGTAATGGGGCTGTACTCTTTAATATTGCAATGCACATTAACACATGCAACTTTGTGTGATGTGTTATGCTGCAATTTTTTAGAATAAGGCCCTAATAAAGAAGTACAGTACACATGCAAATGTTTCTCTTTGCAATGTGTGGCAGAATATAATTGTTGGCTGGCAGGGTGCTGAATATCCTCATTTAACTTCAATAAAACATTTTCAGCACCCTGCCGTAGTACTCCTTTCAAGAGCTCTAAGCTCTGATGCAAGCAGTTGATTGCCTCTTGGGAGTAGTTACTGTATGTAAATATCTTTGGGTGCCTTGATGGATGGGTGTTATCCAGGAGGATAGAAAAGGGTTATTTAATGTGGACTTTCTCCAGCCAGAAAAGCAAGCAGACCCTATATGACTTGTTTCAGCTTTTTAATGCACACTTTGAGAAGCCGGCAGGGTGCAGTGAATTCATAGTAAACTTCTTCAGAAGAGAAAGAGAAGCTTATGTGTTTTAACACACCATAGTGCATGTAAAAATATGGCAGCAATTCAGCTTAGAAATTGTACATTGGTAAATATGCACATTGGTAGGGCCATTACCTGTGATAACAGCTTATGAAACCAGTTAGCTGGCACATAGACTACATTTTAAATTTTGTCAGATATTAAAATAAAAAATTTAGTTCTTTGGTGAATACGTTTTTATTTGTTTGGGAAATCACCCTGTCATGACAAAGTACCTCTGTAAAGGGTTGTCTGCCAAAGGTAGGTATGGCTACATTGAAGTGTGGGGGTTTGGTCTTGTAAGGTTTGGCCTAAAGAGGGATTGTTAAATAGATTGTGAGCAGAATACAATACACACATGTGTATGAGAAGTACACAGTACAAAGTCGGGCACCCACCAAATTCTCCTTAATAGAAATGGGTGATAATGAGAAATTAATGTTCACAAAAGTTCCACAAACATGTATTTTCTCCAAAATGTAGCAAAAATGCAACCCATTATTTAGGATACTTGCAAAGTTTCTGAACATGATATTGCCACTAACAATGCTTTGGGGGAAAGGGAGTAGGGTAACATGCCCCAAGTAAATTTCTTTGTAAAAGATTATTTTTTCTACAAATATAAGGTGGTAAAACTTGATTTATTCTGTCTGCAAATTTTATGAGTTTATTGCAAAGATCCTGAACATAGTATTGGCTCCACAAACTGCAGGGAGGGGGGCAGAATGGACATTTGAGTTCAGGATGAACATGTCCTAAGAAAAAAAAAAACATAACTCCTCCTGACTTTGATAACAGATTTTTTTACTTTATAGGAAAACAACATATGACCTACAAAATTACCTAATGCAGATGTCTAGGACAATTACTAAGCCAGAGGGTTTGTGCTCCCTGAGTGGGTACCTACATCTTCATAGAGCAGTATGTTCTTCTAAGGAAGCAATAGAGTACAAAACTATCACTAGTGTGACTATTAACCAGAGCTGACTAGCCTGAGGTAGGACATAAGTTAAAGATTCGGGTTCAGATTTAAAAAATAAGCTCAGCTGCCTAGCACCAATCACCTCTTCTTATGTGTCTTACTGAACTTCAACTCTATCTCCTTTTGCTCACCACAACCGTGCCAGTCACAAGGACATGTGCTGGCCTGAACTGTAAAGGACCAGGTACTGGAAATATGCATACCCAGTCTGGCAGGTGAGCCCTCGGTTCTACAGAGCTATAATAGATCCAATATCTTCAATGAAATCTTTTTAAATCCCTGGGAAGTCATGATGGATCTTGGGCAGCTTTCACTGTGCTGTAAATATACACTCCTAACTGACCCAGTCAGCATGCTGTTTTATATCTTACCTACTCTGAATGTTCTTATGTTCCACATTGTGATGTACAGTAGACTGCTCCATTGTTTACACTGCGCTAGGGTAGGGGAACATGTCACTTGTGGCCAATATTAGCTCATAGTAAACAAGCTATTTGTTCAAGGAAAACAAGCATTGATCCCAACATCCTTTATCCCTTTATTCATTGTACATAAATAAGATAGTTAATACTTGATTTTCCCTCTTGACCCAGGCTGTCCACAGACATTCTATCTGATCAGCTTGGTTTGGGCAGATACCCAGCCACAAAACACCATTTTTGTGGCTGGGTACAGCAATGGGCAACTCAGGACCGTGTGGCTCACCAGCTTAGAGGAATGCCACCTTTATTAGACTACAGCTTCCAGCCCACATCACTGGCTAATATAAGGTCTAAATTTGGGGGAAAAGGAAGGGACTTTAAAATAAATACAATTTGCAAAGTAAATTCATGTAACAACCTTAGAGTGCTAGATTTGAGCTCTGAGGTTTAAATAAATCTAATCACAAATATTTTTTTGTGAGAAAAAAAAATTAAACATCCTCCAAATAACATTTATTTATATTTAATAATATAATGGGAATATGTGTAGGTAAGTAAACACAAAGGGGAAGTTTAATATTGTTTTATTTAAAAGCACAATGCTAGTTATGAAATATGAAGACATGGAACAACAGCTCATACCCACACTTTCACCCAGCAAACTATTCTTGAACTACTTCAATTCGACCACAATCATGTCAAATCTGGCTGTGAGATTAAGTTTTCTGGCTTTGAATTTAATAGCGCAGCCCTAAGGATATAAGATCCACACTGGAACATTCAGTTTTAAAAAAAGGGAAGAAAAAACGAAGAAGCTAAAATTGTTTCACCTTTGAGACCACTGCTTTTCCAGACTTCGATGATAAATCATCATGAATGACACTAACCGAAATGAGTCTGATATTCTTTTGTATATTTGTCAACATTTTAAAGCATTCTACATCTAACAAAACTTTCGGAGTGTTCCTTGAAAAGATTGAATGTCCTTTCTTTGGCTGATAATTCACATCATTTGAGTCGTACTGTAGAGCAATGCTGAAAGTTTGTATCTCTCTTGGCCTTAGAAGAATAGATGCTCTCTTTACAGGCTGGTGGTAATGGCGAAGAATACCATCCCCCATAGTCCCTGATGCAATTCTCTTGACTATGCAGACACAAACAAACAAACACTTTACAAATGAAGGTCTTATTCTTTGTGTTTTCAAACTGACCATAATGTTTTTTTTTTTTAAAGAAATTGACCGGGGACATAAAGTTTTCTAAATGACCCTTCAAATCCACATAGTGTTGCAGTTCATACTTAAACCAAAAATTGTTGAAAACTATATAGTTTCAGATTTGTAACTATGAACCATTGATATATAAATTAAAATAAATTATTTATTAAACACATGCTTGTAACAAGACCTCGGTTTGACATACATACATCTGTGAAAGGGAGACACTGAAGCATTATGACCTTTTGCAGTTACATGGCAGGCCATGGCAACAATGAGAAGTCAACAAAGAGTATTACAAACTGGATTTTAATTTGAAATGTTGAACACAAACACATCACTACATTTTGGGAACGGGGGTCGGCAATTACATGTTTAAATTTCTAACAGTACTTCTGTGCTTGAGTAACTACATCTTACTTCTCTCTTCCCGACACTTTTCACGTTTCCCATATTCTCTTCAGAAAGGCCTTACCCCACTTTGGGGGAGTACAACCGTAAATGGACAGCCACAGAAAAAGCTACGGTCCTAAAGGAGAAACATGATGATACCCCAAAAGAAATAAGGACCCTTCTGTAGTTTGAAGCATCTAATCTTCTACCTTCCCAAGCCTACTCCACCTCTTCCTTTCCCCTGACACCTCCACCACCAATTAGAAACTGGCTTAACATATAATGACCCACCAATAAAAAAGAAGCAAATAAACAGAGGCAATTGGGTATTTTTTTAGGGTTAATGTTCACCACATTCTCTAGGCTAAATGGGTCACCTGAGAAATTTATAACACTGGCTACTGAATTGCAGATGATGAAGAGTAACGGAGACGTGGTTACTTTGTTGAGCAATGGGATTTTAACGTTTTCCTGAGCAAAGTGAAGTATCAGTATGCAAGAGATACATTGCTTGGTGAATGTAATAAAAATTCACTTTGCATAAATATACAATCACAAATAAAGAAATGGAAAAGAAAACTATGATTTTTGCTTGTTGTGGTTGGATGACCAAATACAGCAGATCTTACCCTAATTCACAAATAATAAAATCAACAAAGTTTAAACTTCTCATATGTATAAAGAAAAATAACCAAAAAGAAACAGCTAATGTCCATTTTAGATGACTGAAGTAAATTTACCAAAATGATCACCCCCTAGTTTCAAATTTTGATTAAAGATGTTTTTGATACTGCCTACCCACTATTTTCAGTTCTACTGTAGTGCTAATGAAAAGTGCCCATGTACTGTATATTAATCCCTTGAAAGAGAATATTCTGAGAAATATCTAGAGCGTTTTAGGGAAAATAGCACACTTGGAAGCCCTTGTCTATCTATGTGCAAGAACTTCACTCCAGAGATTAATGTATGAGCCCTAATGATTATTTCCAAGGATTCAGACATTTTCAGCTTATAACAAATAGTTTCATTTCAAGCTCATATCCTATGTATAGAATTTAAAGCTCCATTTCTTCCTAGGTCTTTTTTTGGCAAAGTAGCAAACCAAAATACCCTTGAAATATTGAGCTCTGGAATTGTTTGTAGAAATTGTGTAATGAGCCTTGGGGTTTTTTATACGCATCTGTTTGAAGGCAATTTTGGCAAAACTGAAGATTTAAATCATGTGTCAAAAACATTAAAGCACGTTTCTGGCTTTGCATAATTTAAGAGCATTGATGTATAATAAGGTAGAGAGCCGGTTATTGGTGCACAGAATTGTATAAATTATTGTTTCACATTTTTTGTGCCAAACCCTTTGGCATAAATAATAGATATATTCCAGCTCACTTGCAATTGTTTCATGACAGTAAACACATTTTATTACATAAACAAAATATTACTTTAAAATATATGAAACAAAACACAACTGATCTTTACAGAAAATGGCTATACAAAAATATTTATAAAGGACAATGTATATTATATAAATAGAAAAAAAACTTTTTAGGTTTCATATTTTTTATTTTTTTTTATTTAAAAGGTTTCTTAAGAGAAAAACAGGAAAAGTGCTCTATATGAATATTATTTGTAACTAGTATTTATTTAGCACTAAGCCAACCATGCTGAAGTCTGAAGTCTTGAAGTCTAATTCCAGTCATTTTTTTTCATAACCAGATGATCCCTGTATAAACCTAAATTCATGATGAGAAAGAGACACATACATACATTCCTGACATAGCTTATGTGTGTGAGGAAGTTGTGTTAGAAAAAGCTAAAAAGTTTATGTGCTCCGTTCAGTAGTCAGATCGTTGACAGGTATGGTTTGACTCTATATAAAACACAAATTTAGACTCTAATCTATTTCTCAACAGATCCAACTTAATTTGAACCAACTTTTTTCTGCTCACCTATGATGGCAACTGGATATGGTCATTCAAGATGCTTAGCTTTTTCTAATCCACTCAGCCAAAATGATACCCCAGGGGTTACCTATACATAATTTTTTCTTTCCAGTTACTTAAAGCTAGAGATGTTTTTTATGATGGATGAAATTTGTATTTTGTATGTAAACTTCACAAACATATTGAATTGATTCAATAAAACTCTATAGCCTCTAAAGAGTTTGATTGGCCTATTTTCAATAATGTGCAATTTGTTTGAGACTTGCATACAAAACTTTGAAGCAGAACTAATGTACCAATAGCAAAAAGGTGAGCTGCACATTGTCAGCTTTAGTTGCCAGGATACCAAGACATTCTAGTTTCCCTTAAGCGTGGAAGATTTTTGAACTCATCATCCTGGCCCAACCAATCAACATGGCTGAATACCGTCTACAGGAAGAGAGTGAAGAAAAAGATGGTGGCATCTTGTGAGGGAATGGGGACAGATAAGTATTAAAGGTCTAGATCCACTTAATTTTTCTGCATATCATCAAGCATCTTCAATTGTAGCTGTGCCACTTTTTTGCTTCATTGCATCTGTCTTTTTACTCCTAATTACATTCTACCCTTCTTTCTGTCTTTGAGCTTCAGCTTGGTTGTATTCAGGTAATAGTCCCATAATATGTTTTGAGGAATATAATAAAATTTTGCTTTAACTGCCAAAAAAAATTCAAGCTGATTATCATCCTCAGGCTGCTACTGATCAGACAAAAGTGCCCTTAAGTCAACAAAGTCACTCACATTGGTTGGAATAAGTTTGCTTGCTTGTTAAAACTTTAACAATTGTATCCTTCTATTCCTGTTTTATGAATAACAATTATCTAGTGTTTTGCCATAAAGCACCAATTTGGAGCATACATTT
Organism: Pyxicephalus adspersus; assembly: GCF_032062135.1. Taxonomy (NCBI): domain Eukaryota; kingdom Metazoa; phylum Chordata; class Amphibia; order Anura; family Pyxicephalidae; genus Pyxicephalus; species Pyxicephalus adspersus. The sequence continues at coordinate 96,863,027 of NC_092862.1, forward strand.
GGCTCCTGTCCCTTATAAAATGATCCCTAAATCTGTTTTTCAGTTGTCATGAGACCCATAGCATTTAGCTTTCAGATTGCATTCCCTCTGATGTGTTGCAAATTGTCTGATCAAACTCACTTTAACTATAAATGATCTACTGTTTGTGTGACGAACACCCTCTCAGTTCGCACCCCTGCGCGTAGACTTTCCAGCAAGAGTCCACACGAGGTTAACCAGTCTGTTAGCCCTTGTCACACACTCCATCACAGGTAGACTGCGACTATGTGCTTAGATGCACTGTTACCCTTGGCAACCACAGTTATGTTTTTGCTTCTCTTAGTAATCACAATGTTTATAGTAGTATCTTCAGGTTTAGCAAGTTACACTATTTTTACTTAGAGTATTCAGAGATTAAGCTTAGACTTTTTTATAGTGTTTTTAAGTTAAAAACATACAAAAGCAGTTACAAAAAAATAAGGGCTAATCAAAAACATATAACAGAACGATAGCAACAAAATATAAAGGGAAAACTGAAATAATACTTAGGTAGAGTCGGATTTCTCTTGGTTCAGGTTGCTGTATAAAGTGCAAGTTATTAGTCAGAGTCACTGGGCTCCCTGCAGTGCTCAATGGGCCTAATTTATCAATTAAATCCGCGCTCGCTGGTCGCGCGTACTTTCGCGCTGTTATATCGAGCCGGTTTACCGCAGGCTGGAGTCATATGCGCTCGTACACTCGCCTCCTCACTGCCAAGCCGGATGCTTGCTTTCATAACAAAATGGGCAATAGGGCGCATCCGCCAATTAAGGCGATTAGATTTCAGCTACGCGATTAAGGAGGATCTGTTAAGCTCAATGGTGAGATAATAGCAATTAATTAGCGCACACCTGCTCTCTGTTCTGTGCGTATCTACAGTCCTTTACAGGTCAATTTGAATCTTTAATGCTTCATTAGATTTCAGCTGTGCGATTAAGGAGGATCTGTTAAGCTGTCACTGGTGAGATCATTAACTCTTGCCTAACAGAAAAGAAATAAGTGATTATAAAATATGCTTTTTTCTTGGCGCACATACATGTTTTAAACATTTGAACAGCACAAACATTTTTTTTTTAGGGCTAAGGGTAATATGTGTGCCATTAGAAAGAATGATTTTTCAGGGGAACAGTGAGCTCTTTCAGTTGCTGAATTGCGCGACGGCGTACGATTTCGGATCGCGAATACGAATGCGCGAGCGAGCTTCCGATTTTGCTTGATGAATCAGCCTCAATGTGTCAGTGCCATTGTCCTTAGCAACAAGATGGTATATGTGAGAGCTTCCTCCGCTAGACCTACATGGCTTTTTGTATGCGAACAACAGAGGTAGGACTAACAGGACCATCCAATGATAGCAGGGTGGGGGCTGCCTGAAGGGCATAGTTTAGGATGATTGTAGACACTCCAAAGAGGCCCTTGTTCTATCTATTATTACTAATTCCATAAGTACAGGTTTTATGAAATACCAACCCCGAGATTATTAATCAACCCCAAAATAAGGAGTTCACGGAGACCAAACTAGGCATGTCAGGGACTTATGGTTCACCAGAACAGGCTAAATATGGTTTCAAGGCTTTCCTGAGGCCTAGGAGACTAGTTCTTGGTAGCCAACTACAAATCAGTCAACTACAATTTTTGTTACAGAACGGTTTATTAGAAATATAAAGCGTATTAATGAATGGGTTTCAAAATACAGCTTCAATTTGAGACATTCTGTCTAGCCTTATATGAATTCTAAGAGTCTTGCAGACACAAAACCAGACAGTCACAGCAGGTGTTGTGACTAGAGGGTCTGGAAGGACCCTCATTGTCAGATAAAGAAATACCTGATAAGGTGAATTTTTTGACCCTAGTCTGCTAGAGTGACAATTTCCAGACAAAGGCATTTAAAAAAAAGACAATTTTATGTTTAAAAGGGAGATCAATAATAAATATTTTCCACAATATTATAGTTATATTATATTATATTTGTACAATAATATAGTTTGTGCTAACCTTCATGTGTCTTGACCCCCTTATTATATTTTGATATTTGGCTTCTCTCTTTTCAACTTTTGAACCCACTTTAGCCTTCATATACTATAAAGACTTCTGTCCTGAGGACATCCAAATATTGGTGAATGTGTCCAGTTCTATGTAAAATGTAGCCATTGCTGTAGGTGAACACTGTGATTAGAACTGGTAATTTACCTAAAGTCCAAAACTTTACCTCTAAATAATTGCAGTACATCTGTGCCCAGACTGTGCATGATAAACTAAACACGTTTTTCCAGTGTAGCTTTGTTGTTCAACATTCCTAGGGGTTTCTTTTCTTAGGCTACCAAAATAAAGCTCACCAATGCTGTTTTAGTTGCAGGATTCCCAACAGTAGCACATGCTCCCAAACTGACCTTGCATGGAACTCTCAGACTTCTATGTACACTGTCACATCCATTACAACAAGGGTTCCTGTGTTTTGTTTTTTTGTTTGTACTAGGTACTGACTGCAGCATCAAACTAGTGGGCATTCAAATAGTGTCTTCATTTCCCCCAGTGAATCATCTGTAACTACTGGATCAACTTGGGTAATGTTCAGCATACAGTAACACCCATTTGCAGCACCTATTGTTAGTTTACATTAGAAGGCAGGCTGCCTTGTTTTTTGCTACCATAGAACCAAAGGGGAAAAGTTGTGTTTCAAGTCTTTTTCTGTAAACATTGAAAGATGGTTTGCTTAAAATCCTTTTTACTATTTCAGAGTAAATTCACATTTTAATTGTGCAAACTTAAGTCAGGAGTTAACAAGAGAAAAGAAACATGCATTTTAACCAATTTTTGTTTATCAATATAAGCTAGACTACACAAGTATGGGACATGCTTGTCTCTAGGTGTGATCCCCTGTGGGACCTAATATATTTTATACTACGCAGCAGTTGGAGGGGAATATTATATGCTGCAAAGATGCATTCCTGGCTATACACATAAAGCTGTAAGTATGAACCTCAGCATGCATACAGAAGAAGTAACTAGTGGAGTTAAAATTGTGGAAAGGCGAACCTGCTTTTCTCCATTTTAATCACACCTTTAAACAGTAAAATATGTTAAATGTGTACCAAATCATTTTGATATATTTCTTCAATAATTTTCAATTAATCACATGCACCTTATCCTCACCTATTTGAAGTTATGATGGTGCATAATATCAAGAGAAACATTTCTCCGAAGAATATGTGCTACACAATACCCAGGGGATTTGGGGAAAAACCGACAAGCCACTGCTTTTAAAGTTAATTCTTGTGAAAAACAAACTAAAAACAGGTAGTGGGATGGAGATGCTGAACATTAAGTTTTTTACTCTCTAATGTATTCCCTTTAATCCTTTACTTAAAACAGACTTCAAATTTGTGGAGTGCATTTGTGGATGTTTGAGGTCAGAGCACAAATTCCTGGGATCCACAGAAAATGTGTAACAAAAACCGCATAGATATGATACTTAATCAACGTGTGCACTGAAGGCAGAAAAAAAAACTGTTGAAGTGTAAATCTTATTCTCGGTGGACCAAGCCATATGCCAACCAATTGAAATCTCACTAATACAGACACTAGACTTCATCAAAAATTTAAGAAGACTTCTACCCAGTTGCACATACTTAGAGGGAAAATGTCTCTCTCCCAAAACTCGTTAAACAGAGAAAACAACATAAAAGGAAAAGATAAGATAATTTTAGATCTTTCTTTAGACAGATCTTTATTAGGTTAGTTAAACTTATAGAAGACCACTCCTCTTGTATGTATATGTCTGCATGTGTATAAATATATAGTATTTAATTTAGTTGTTTCAAAAAATGTATTTCTAGTTTCGTTAAATATATAAAATATGAAACTGTAATGAAAGCTTAATGCGTCTAATAATATAGTTTTGACATATGCCTTATTAGTTTAAATTGTCCAATATTATTTAAAAATTCCAAGAAATGCCCACAGAAGGTAATGTCTGATTTGATTTGAACTTAAAGCAGACCTATCACCAAACTTTTACTTTACATAAAAGGGTAGACAACCCTTTTATGTAAAGTAAAAATATATTTTTTTATTATTATTATTTCTTAACACCCTGTTTTTTCAAACAAAATGATGCGCAGAAGGGGCTTTTTCCCACACTGGAGGCAAAAAAAGCCGATCTTGTATAAGCACTAAGATTGTCACTCATTTTTTCACCTTTACAGCAGGCTACGTCACCCAGTCTTGCACCTGTGCAGTGCGAGATCAGGTGACATAGCCAGAAGAAGAAAGAAGAAGGATGAACACGGCAGGACATGGTGCTTCCTCTGCACCAGGATGAAGAACAGCGTGGGACCCAATGGTGACATCTCCAGCAGAATAGAGGGATCTGCGGAATAAACGGTAAGCAAAATTTTTTTAAAGTTTAGTTACTCATTAAGCTAGCCTTATTAAGCCCGCTGTTTTACCCCTCTGTTGCCCAAAACAAGACAGGCAGCCTTCTTTGGAAAACAGCCACTCCCCAGAAGGAGAAATCCCCCAAGGAGGGCTTGAGGGCCTTCCTGTTTGGGAGGGAGGACCTCTTAAACACACACTCCCCTCAGAAGAAGAAATCAAAACAAACCCTCTCTCCCTAAAAGGTAGGACCTATTTAGACCATTCTATCACTACTTCTTCAAAGCTAGGTCTAATCCATTATTAAGTTCTTCAGGACTTGGCCAGTTAACAGAACAGACTGTGCTTGGAGTCTACTTCACAGAAATACTGGCAGGTAATGTCACACAAATCTTTCCTTGGTGGAAAGATCTGCAAGTAAAGGTAAAGCAAAATGCAGCAAGACTGCTAGGGGAGTAATTTCTACAATTACATTTTGAGGGGTTTAAATATACCTGCTATAGCATTGCTATTGCTTATACTATAAAAACTACTTTGCAATCCAGTAGTTTATTTTTAAAGTTGAAACACAGCAGTTTAACTGTTGGAGGATACTAGCAGCACCGAAATTTAACCAAGGATGCAAAAGGTAAAAACAAGAGTTATGTGTAAAAAAAAAGCAGTTGCTTTTTACATAGTGTTTTAGCAAACTGAATGCAATTCACTTAGGGCTTTATTTACAAACAGGGCATTAGACATTCCCTCAAACATTTACTTGTAGAAATCTTCCAGGTCCATTTGTTTCAATTGCATTTCCACTAGGGGATGTTTGAGGGAATGTGAGATTCTCTAGATTTTGGAGTGGCAGTGGATTAAATGTTCACTAAACCAACCAAAAGCAATATAACCTTTCTTTCTAATGGGGGAACATCTTTGTGGTAAATAAAGTATAAGCCTATTAGCCATACCAAACATCAGTCACAGGTGACAATATAAGAAATCTGATGGAAATAATATGATTGTATTTGTAAGACCATTTTTGCTGAAGAGTCTAAACAATCCCAAACTTCCTTAAAACATTTTTGAGATTTATTATGCAAAGTTTAGGTAGCAAACTTTTGATAGCAAAATTTAGGTAGCGAAATTTTGATCCGACATATCAAAATGGTAAGGGAAACAGTCTTGGCAAAAATTCTTTGTGTGCTCTTCTTTAAAAAGTTAGAAGAGAAGGATCCACATTGTCCTTGAGGAACACACATTAAACATGAAAATAAAAGTTGTTTGCCAGCTTTGCTGACAGCCGGTGAAATGTATCGTTCATGACCTTCCTTGTGAACACTTAAAGATTACAGCAAAGCTTGACACTAGAGAAAGGATTGTGAATAAGGAAACAGAGACAGATACAATATGCCACATAACTAAAGGTTGTGCCTTTATACTCTCTTACAAAACTTTACTACAAATCTGTACTTTGTATAAATACAAGTAAACGGTTATACAAAATAAGTTATGAATTGAAATTGTTTCCAGTACAGATGGTAAATTTTTTTTTTCTGAAAATAAGGTTTTAGTTGTGCATTTCATAGATATAAGTTACATGTTTACTAAAAATGCAAAAGTGAGAATAAGTGGTTCATAAGTAAGGTTGTTTAAAGGCATTGCTGGGCCCAGAGCTTTTGTCCCATGCATAGCCCCCATCCCATCTTTTCATTCTTCCCAGCATAGACAAAAATGCCAATACCAAATATAATGACTGAGAGACACTTGTTAAGTGATTCTACAAATTGAAGTATACATGTTAGTTGCCCCATTGTTCCATGTACTTGATGTGAGGAAACACACCTATTTATTTCATACAGTGGTGGGCATAGAAAAGGCGGTGATATCATTGCATATGTACAAAAATGATCCAGGCTCCAGTAGTAATATATAACGCAGATGTATGTGTATGCTTCATATGTTAGTGAGCACTTAACTTAATAGGTTTACGTGCATCTGCTGATTTGCTAAGTTATAAGGAACATCTAGAAAAATTTTTAATTGTGTCCAAACAGTAGCCTGAAAAGTTTGCCCTTTTGTTGTGAAATCCTCTTGAAAAATAGCTGGGCTCTTCTGGGTATATCAGCCTTCCTAGGCACTCCCATAGCTGTTTATATGCAGTGTGATTTGAAATGCTAATTTCTACCCCTAAGAAATTTGGTGATCTTTTCAACTCCAGTATTAACCAGCACTTTCAAACAACACACGATCCAGCACCAAAAGAAGTTCAAACTTGGTTCACAGTGGCATCAAGAAGCTGTGCTTTTTGTGGGACATTGTACAGTACAGGTATATTTATCTATACTATAAATGGAATTGTAACTGGCCATACTCTGCATTTTTCCTGAAGCTACCAATCCCTGTGGGTGCTGGAAAATGCGGAGTTTACTGTACTGTGTTGCTCTCTGTTCTTCTGGCTTTCACATTTGAATATTAAGCATTGCCTCAACCATGTTACACATCCACAATAATACATAGGGTTCTTTTTTCTCATGGAGAATCAACCAGTGTCATTGAAAGCACATGGACCTGTAAGAATTTACACAAGAGAATGCTTGTTATATGTAAAATGTACTTCTTTATAAAGATTTCCCATAGTTCTGTTTGAAATTTGGTACAGATATGGGGCCCAAAAGTGGCAGTGGATATTGCTTCCTTCTTGGGTATGAGGTTTTTTTTACAGTGGCTTACCAAGTAGATTTTGTTTTGCTACACACTTTACACAGAAACATCTATAAATGTGAATATATTTGGCCCCACAAATCCCCATATTTCTTGCAGCCCCCCCCCCCCCTTTATAAGACACTGTAGGTTTTTTGAAAGAGTGGAAGAATTAAAATTTAATTTGCTTTACCTTCAGTGTCATTTTATTTAGTGTTATTTTTTTTATATATATACAGCATATATAACCTTCAAAAATCCGGAATTATCGAAAATCCGGCACACCTCAGGCCTGGAGGTTGCCAGATTTTTGAACCTGTACTGTACCTTGAACGTCCCACTAGAATTTCAGAATTCCCAGTAGATTTAATCATACTGAATGTCCTCTCCTCATTTTTACACATTACCATCATTCAAAAAATCCTTCAATGATAAGAGACAAACACGGTTTGTTATGCAAAGCCATTTTTGTATGTAAAGCTTTTGTTAAGGGTCAACTGACAAAGTTAAATAAGAGTTTGAGGGAATACTTTGTTATGGAAAAATACAGTTTCATATTTAAATAGAAAAATCAAATTACATGTAATACAAGGTGTAAGCAACACCTAAAGAGCTCATTTATCATCAATCAATATATGGACAAAAGCTAAAATAATTTCTGACAGATTTCTTTTAGGAGTATTCTGTGTGTGCTATTTTATTTATGTATTTAGCTAGAGGAGAAAAATAAAACCTTGCTAAACACAGCTGAGACTGAGCTCTTCTCCACCTCTTGTAACTATTTAATGACCAAGAAATACTTTGCATTTGTTTCTTTTTGCATATTAAAGCACAGCTTGCTCCAGAAGGTAATATATGTCTAGGCTCCAATAAGTTTTTTTTTTTGCTTTGTTTGTGATTAGCTCACAGTGAGGGTTTTTTTTACAGTAACTGACACCACACTGCCATATAATATGTTGAGATAAACATCTGTCCTAATTGCATTTATTAAAATAATGTACCTATTCCGACTTACCTACGAATTCAACTTAAGAAGAAACCTACAGTCCCTATCTGGTTTATAACCCGGGGACTACCTGTACTAAGCAAAAAATGCCAACTAATCAGAGTAAAAGTACTGTATATATATTGGGGTCTTGAAGCAAACGTTTTGGAGACCCTTGTCTCTCTTGTCTCTATGTCAAAGGCAATTCCTTTAGTAATACAGAATACAATTGGCATTTTTGGCAAACACAGAGAGGTTCCCAATATATATGTTACGTTTACCAAGATTTCATTTTCAAATGCTATTGGTAATTGCATAGCAGTAAATCTTTGTGAAGTCAGACAGTTCTGAGCCTAGTAACAGTCACATAGTCTAGTTGCAATAAACCTGTGTAAGTGCTGTTATACTCTATTGCCCCCCCCCCCCCCCCATAACTCAGAATACTTTTTTTTTAAACTTTTTGGTTTCAACAAGAAGGCTGTTCACCATCCAGCATAGGCTATAAAATGGTGAGTAGTCAGACCAGGTAAGTGCATATTTTTTATATTTGCATATGGGAGGATTTGTGATGGGAAAACAGCCAGAGAAGCACCAATAGTATTTCGTGTACTCGGGTCTCATGCTGTTGTACTGTCTCTGAAGTTCTAGATGTAGTAGCTCTTTCTCACATTTCCTGTACTCGGGTCTCAAGCTCTTGTACTGTTTCTGAAACTCTAGATGTAGTAGCTCTTTCTCTCATTTCCTGTAGTCGGGTGTCAGGCTGTTGTACTGTTTCTGAAACTCTAGATGTAGTAGCTCTTTCTCTCATTTCCTGTACTTGGGTCTCACGCTGTTGTACTGTCCTTGAAGCTCTAGATGTAGTAGTAAATAATAATAAAAAAGACATTGTACTAAAAATAATTGAAATCATCTGTATACTAAAACAGTACAATGCTTGGAAGGATTTACCATCAGCCCAATACAGGGAAATGCTTTGCTATCATTTTATTAAAAACATCTTCATAAAAATCCTACAAATTTCACCTAGCTTAATCTCATTGCTGTTTGAAATGTGGTAAAGAGCAAGCTGATCTCCACCACACCTTAAAGGACTGCCACCAGATTTAACAATTCTGGTCCTATGTAATATGATACTCCAAAACACACCTTCCTAATTTTCTCACATTGTGCCTGATTTAATAAAGCTCTTAAAAAGCTGGAGAGGATACACTTTCATCAGTGAATCTGGGTGATCCAGCAAACCTGGAATGGATCTGGTACAGGCTTCAAAACATTTGCTAGCAAATTACTTTGAAGAAATTCATTCTAGGTTTGCTGGATCAGCCAGGTTCACTGATGAAATTGTATTCTCTCCAGCTTTCAAGAGTTTTAATAAATGTGTAATACTTGGCATACCTGGATTACCTGGGAATACATGGGAGTAGGATTACCTGTATGTTAATAAAGGGGCACTCAAATTGTTCCTAATTATCCTAACAGTGGGCAGAAAAACGATTCCACAAAATCCGATTAGGACTACTTCTCCCACCCAAGACAATGCTTAAAAAAACGCCAGGCATTCTTTAAAATAACCTGGATAGTAACCTTACTGAATAAAGGCAAACTCACCAAACCCTTCCTTGCCATGTGGAAGAGCTTCACAAATTTAAAATTTCTAAATTTAAGATTTTTATCATTGCTTACCTCTTGGTGTTCTGGAAAGACTGATCTGTAATGATTCACTGATCTTATAACTATTTTTATATGAGTGCTGTGTATGTCACATTCCACGTTATTTAAATTGTTTTATAAGTAATTAATGAAAATATATTGATCATTTCCCAGTTTTTTTTATTGGAATGTACTTTATGTATAATAACGTTTTTGTACTGTATTTCATACTTTTTACACAATATAAGTTTAAACAAACATAGCACAAATTCTTTCTTCTGGATTTGAGTTATGGGAAACAAACAGTTAATGGTACTTAGAACCAAATTTGGAGTTTTCAGAGAATAATACACTATATACAGGGAATTTACAGAATGGGAGAGCCGTCATCAATAAAAAAAGAGGACTTAGTGTATAGCATAGTGTATAGTTTACCTACTTTGAATACAGAGTCATCAGGGATATTGCTTAGTGACTGCACATACATAACTATTGCATGATGATTATAGATTATTAAAACAAAAAAGCTATATATCTGAAGTGCAAAGAAGCTCTGGGAACAATGGAACATCTTTAGTTTATTGAGATTGTTTGCAAAGCCCTAATGCACTGTCACCACAAGAATAATTTTTTCCTTTACAATCTACTTAGCAAAGATTTATTGATCTTTGTCCCCTTCATTGAGAATTACTGATCCATTTTAGAAAATCTGATTTTCACACCCTTCATGAGAATGTGCACAGCACAGTTCCCAGGAGACTGTCTGAGAAGTTGACTTTGACATGAAATTCCTCAGCAGCAGCACACGGGAGTCCATGGTCTCATTCCAGATTTGTTGCAAAGGGTGGTAAAATACTTTTATACATCTAGAGAGACATGATTGCACTGCAAGGACCTATTTCTTCCATCCTGCTGGATGTATCTGGGTTACTATTATTTGTGTAAATAGCATTTTCCCCTTTCTTCTCTTTTTCACTCTCCTGCTCAGTAGATATGCTTTGAACACCAAGGTAAGATTTACATTGTTTAAATTCAGGTTTTCAAACCAGTGGGGTTTTTTGGATGAAATATGTATTGTGTGCACAAATAACTTTCTTGTAGATGTGTTTGCTTTATGCTTGCTAGCTGTTCTGCAGTGACTACTAGGTACAAGGCTTCTTTACCAGACATAAAACATTAACCCATGTCTGTGTAGAGGGAATTTTACTCTCTGTATATTAATGATTCATTTTAGGCATTCCTAGGCATCATCTGGAATTCTTAGAATCCTGCATGCATATACTAATACAATACTTCTGGCTATTGTGTAGTAAATGATCTTTGATATTCTCATAGACTACCAATATTTGGGAAATATATTTCAGTTTTATTATGAAATGTAATTTAAATGTTTATGGTTTTTAGTAAAAAAAAGTTATAACCTTATTAATAATATTAAAGGTAAAGTTATATGTTTTGCTGTTTAACTATGTTGTTTGCATAATTTTATTCATGGATTACTGTTATTAAAAAGTTGACCTGGATGAAAATAATTGGACATGTCTTATTAAGATGTGTTAACTTTATTTCAGTTCACTATCCCACTAACTGAAATTATGTTGACACTAGGCAAGGAAAACCAAAACCATAATGAAAATAACTCACCAGTCTCATGTCAGGGGGTGTGCGGGGCACTCCTTTCTGACCTTTAATTAAACAGTGTTATTTTTTGGATAACCCCAGAGGTTATTCTTCCTGAAGTAGATACATAGAGCAGTTCACAAAATTGTGTCCAGTCGTTTAATCAATTTATAGATCTGCTATCCTGTTATCTCCATGTTAGGGAAGTCCCCAGGCTATAACCTTACAGTCTGAGGACTCTGTGGTGATGATGACATTTCAGTAGTCTAGGCAAAGTGAATATCTATGGCCTGATTAATAGAGCAATGTGCAAAATGCAGTAACTTCAAACAGCCAATAAGTAAACATCTTTCATAGCTATGGCTGTTCTAACATTTATGGGATGGGAAATCAGATTTAATCAGTGTTACAAGTAAGTGAAGTGCAATTTGTATATCATAATATCTCATAATATCTCTCTACACTCTATCTCTCTCTCTCTATATATTTTTATATATATATATATATATATATATATATATATATATATATACACAAATTTAGAAAAATATTTGATGCCTCATTGTAAGGATGCCACATTCTTATGAAACTCCCAATTCTAAAGCAGGTCTTTTTTTATAAAGAGCAAAGAGATGGTACATGCAGGATGTGTTCACGGCAGGAGCAGTTCTAGAATTCTTTATTTTACATCCATGGAAACAATAGCATGGACTGTAAGTAGCTCCTGTCTCTCACTATAATAATGCACATAAAGCAAGGGGTCAGTTTGGGTTCGTTCTTGGCTTTGATGCTGTGAGAAGGTCACCGGGGGAATCGATGGGCAAAAATGAGACCTGCATTCCATCCAATCAATGAATTTTTTTTTCTAAAGTGGACCCTGCTGGGTCTAAGTTTTACAGCTTTAAAATGCTTTTTTTCTGCTTTAACAGACTGATAGTATGATGTATTATATACAATATATATAATGTTATATGGCTTTTATAGCCATCATCGGTATATGTTTTAAGACCAATTGTTACACAGATATACAAAATCTTCTTTCTATTTTGCAAGCTTTCTCTTAAAGGGTGAATTTGCTAAGGGTTTTTTGCTAGATTGCTAGACTGCAATCAATTTAAATAACCCATCAGGTACTTTTTTTTTTAAGTAGAAGTTTTACCTGAACTTGGTTACATGAAGTGAACTCAGTTCACTTTTCCTCCTGTATAATAGTTTGTACTGGATTTCTATGTAGGTTTATAAATTCTGTTTCATGTTGTTTATTGTACAGATATGTGCAAAATGTTTGATGATGATAATAGGAATTATAATAACTAATTTAGTAAAAGAATCAGCAGTAAATCAACCCCTGTGTATGTATATATGTTTCTCTGTGTAAGAAATGTAATAAACCAACCTACTGTAATACGATTTTGGTATGCTGACAGTTAATCGTAAAAAAATGTGTTTATTAAACATACTGTTTTTAATATAGGTGCCATAAATATACTAATTCATATTTTTCAACCTGTATTTCTTTGGAAATGATTGTCATTTTTTAGAACATCCCTGTTTTATTTAGAAAGACAATTCGTTGATTCATTTATGTGATAAATAGGTTGGCATTAATTTCTAGCAGTAGTTAGTTTATTTTGCTTCTTTAAAACTGCAAATCTTGCTAGCCAGTTGTGCGTTGAAAAAGTTTAAATACACATGATTTTGTAGTTAAATTTATGAAAATAACATAATTTTAAGGTAAATCTAATTAAGTAATTGCTTGGTGAATTGCCCTTCAACAGAGATCTGTTCCAAAGCATCACATTCTAATGGGTTTATTTACCTATCATATCCTCATTACATCCAACATTGACAAAAGGGAATTTAATTAAAGTCAGCAACAGATGTTAAAATGTCATGAAAAAAATTATCTTCTGAATTCACCAACAATTATATAGCTTGTAGACCTATAACACTGAATAAATATGAGTTAATTAGATATTTATTTGCATTATTTAGTTGTTGATTAAACTGAAAGGGATTGTATAGATACCATACAATTAGATTGCATGCATTTGTTTATCAGTTTTAGGGTTTTTGCTTAAGTCAGCACACATAATTTTTTTTTCTGATATGTTAAAAAAAAAAAAAAAAAAAAGTTAAAGTTTTCATTACTATATTTATTATCCAGCCCTTTTTATAATCTCCTTCTTGGTCCAGTGGCCTTCTTTAGGCAGAACAACCCTCTGTGGTTCTGTCCAATTTATGTGAGCCCAGCTTCCCACAACTTTTGTTGATGCTACTTAGGTACACTATGTATTATATTTAATCAAATAGGCTGTGTTCCACCTGACATACAAAGCAACGTACCATCTCCCAGCTATAAAACAGGCTAGTGGCAGTGCCAGTAATACCCCCAACAATATACTGTGCCTCCAACAAGACAGAAACCTCAAACCAGCAATAAATACTCGAGCCCCTAACAATAACCCCCCAGCAATTACCCACAGCAATAACCTAATGGGACCTAGAAATACCTCTCCCACACCCCATAAAAAGCCCACATCATTTTACACACCCCTGCTTACCTTCCCTTCAGGGCCACCCATCTCTCTTAGATGAGGGCAGGGTTTATTCTGGAAGATGTCAATCAAATTATGTATCCTGTATATCCTGGCTGCTGCGCTATTATGCAGTTTGAGAGAAGGGGAGGGGGTTAAGGTTAAAAAAAACAATATTTCCAGGTCTTTTTTTATCAATTTTCAATTTAATATCTGTACAAATTGTTCTCTATGTCTTTCTAAAGTGTTTTAAAACCACTTTATGGATTATTGTGAAGAAACAAAACATATCTAAATCTGAAAATTGAGTTAAATAAGGCATAAGTAAATAAGATGTAAACAGAGTAACTAAACTGGCCCAGGGTCAAAAAATTTCTACCCTCAACTGAAGGTAAACTCTTACATAATGCAATCTTGCATCTTGAGTATCTATGGCTGTATGATGCAGTGACATGAAGTCATATTATAAAAAGATTCCTGTCAATGGTGTAATTCCAAGAGCTTGTGCTGTTTAAACATAACAAAAGTAAAATTGTAGTGATAAAAAATTGTTTACGCATTGTCACAAAAAGCAAGTATCGTAAAGTGCCCAAAGCTAGCTCTTAAAATGGAACTAAAGAAAAAAAATTAAAAAAAAAATTGCAAACAGGCAGGATTTTTATTGCAGAAGGGACAGACAATGTCCCATCTTCAATAATATAAATGTACCTGCCTGATTGCAATTTTTTTAGTTATACTCACCTGTTCTCACAAAATGGGGACATCTTCAACTTTTTTCCTCACCTCCAGGTGGTGAATCTTAGGCCATCTTGACTGGCCAGACCGAGATAATGTAATGCATGCATGGGAGTGCATTTAGATGCAAATCCTGGCGTTCTCGATGTACAGCTCAGTTTACCTAAAAAAGAGAATTATGAACAAGCATATAAGTATGTTTTTTGCAGAAGAGACATCAATTGACTTGAATTCTACAATACAAATCCTACATGTTTGCAGTTTTGAAATGGGGAGCTATATTTTCACTTTAAGCTAAACCCAACCTTAATTCAAATCTTTTGCTTTCCAAATTGTCATTGGATTACCATGACAATGACATCCATGACCAGCTGACCAGTTTGTGAGAATATTTTATAACGCATTTAAAAAGATTCTAAAACCCCCTGTAGCAATTTAAAGCCCTTTGTAACATTAAATAGTCCGAAATTCCACATTCCCTATCATTACAAATGCATTGAGCCAAAATCTCACATTTTGCAAAATTTTTAATGATGGTGGTGCTTTCAGTGAGTATTTTTACAGACATTTGGGATGCTACCAAGAATCTGAGCCATTTTGTTATGTCTGGTTTTTTACGTAGAATTGCACGTTTAAAAGATTATTTTAGGTATTAAACAGTAAATTAGCATCTATTTTGAGTTACTGTTGTGGTGCTTTAATATTTTTTACTTGCTATTTAAATGTGCATGATTGAGTACATTTTCTTTTTGATTATTTGTAGACATTTGTAGATTAGCCACTAAAGAGCGGTTTTGTGCATATTTTCATTCTTTTATTTTGGTCAATAGTCAACACTAAAACGAATATTTAAAAATAATTTCTTTTTAGCTAATTAAATAATAATTAATATGGCTATAATTATACTACAATCTCATTTTCAGCCAGCAGGTTTAGTTTTGTGCTTCTTTTTACATTTACTTTTACATTTCTTGCTATATTTTACTGCTTTTCTGTTGTTGTTTGTTGTTAATATAGACTTTTACAGTAGATCCCCTTTCATACTTTAAGGGTAATTGTTAGTTCATAAGTAAAGTTTAACATAAGTTTACAAAGTAAACTTATGTTGCTATTTGCTACTGCTGCCACTAACAATTTCCTCTACTTTCAGATGCTCTGATATATGAGCAAGGCCTGAAGTATTCTGTACAGTGCAAGCCTCATAGACTTGCACTGAAGGAGATAACATCAATGGTCAAGCTGGGCAGTAGGGATTGTGAAGGACTGGTAAAGTGCAGCAGACACAAGCCCTAGTTGTAGGGAGAGTGGGGGATAAAGTTTATTTTAGAGACAGGAGTGAGGAGAACCAGCTAGTTATAGTATGTTGGTAGAGGGTGCAGGGAGAATGATCATATACTGCTAGGTGAAGAAATAGGGGGCAGAGTTTAAATAAATCATTGACTGGGCAGAGGGCTCATGTATTAACTGTCTTTGTCCTTTTTGTAGGATGAGTGGCCAGTCATCCTTTTTCTTAATTTGTGTCATATTGCAACAGTTTTCTCGAGGCATGACACATATCCACCAACACAGGAGTTGTACTAAAGGAGTTGTACCTAGTGGAAAGTAGTAGAACTTGCAGGACATTTGTAAATTGGCAAATCTTACTGAAATATTTAGAGTAATACATACAGCAGTAGCACCTCAATCTGAATCATTTCAGTTTTTTAACACATTTTTCAAGTAGTAGTATTAGCAGAACATGGTTTTCCATTAAGCAGTAATAGGCCTATTTCTACCAGCAGCTAAAAATTGTACAGTAGTTCGTTTAGACTATCCATGTTATCATTGATGCAAAAACTGTCCTTATACAGGCATGTTTTTTTATCACAGATTTATTAGGAGTTAAATGCCTTCAAATTATACAGCAGTAAAAAAATATGGCCAGTAGCAGGACAATTGTATTAAGGGCTTAATTAACAATGGTTACTGGGCAGTTACGGGGTGCCATCATCTCAATAACTGCCCATCTGCTGCCAAATGACAACATTGAAATAATAGGAGCAACCACTTTTTACTTTAATGCTAAAGCATAGTGGAATCAATAAATGGGTGGTGTATAGGTGGTTTATGGGCTGGCAGGTTAAAAATAATTTCAAGTGTTAGGATGCAAACTTTTTTTTTTCTAAAATTTATTGAAATTATATGAAAGAAAGTCAGATTCAAAAACAGATTGTCAGTAACAAATGAATGGTACATTTTCAACACTATAAACTTAACCACCTGGGCGTTACACTGAGGTCTAGATTTCTGTACCAAAAGTGTTACAGGTTTTCATGAATTTTTTTTTTTTAAATTGTAGACCTGTAACTTACAGAAATATGTCCGAATAGGGTTCTAGTAGATTTAATGAATATAAAAAATGTTTGAAACCCACAATCATGTAAAAAAAAAAAAAAAATTACTTTTAATAAAATTAAAGGAAAAACACAAAATTCAGCTTAAACAAGAATACATAAATAAATGAAAAGTACTGAAAATGCGATAATTCGGTATACTGTATAGTAATATATTTTTCTAAAACGCCTCCCTAGTGTCCAACGTCACATACCTATAGACAAAACCACATAAATATATTTTCTATTATTTTGTATTGGATTGGATACAGGACTTTGTATTCAATCCAATACTGAAAATGTGATAATTTGGTATAATGTATAGTAATATATTTTTCTAAAACACCTCCCTAGTGTCCGTCACATACCTATAGACAAAACCACATAAATATATTTTCTATTATTTTGTATTGGATTGGATACAGGACTTTGTATTCAATCCAATACTGAAAATGTGATAATTTGGTATAATGTATAGTAATATATTTTTCTAAAACACCTCCCTAGTGTCCGTCACATACCTATAGACAAAACCACATAAATATATTTTCTATTATTTTGTATTGGATTGGATACAGGAGTTTGTATTCAATCCAATACAAAATGAGAACAAAATTCAAACTCTCATTATGTATTGGATTGAATACAAATTCCTGTATCCAATCCAATACAAAATACATACTTTGTATTTATTTTTAATTGAAACTCATTCATTCATTTTGTATTGGATTGAATACAAACTCCTGTATGCCAGCGGAACACAAGATGCCGGCCGGCTTCTTACCTGGTCCCGCTGGTATACGAGAAGGCACCCGACGCTGGAGAGGGAGACCGACGGACGACGATCGACGGAGGACGACGCTGGAACATGAACCCGACGCTGAATGAGCACAGGGGGACCGAGATTTTCCCTACATTAAAATTCCCACTTACCTGGGTAAGTGGGGATTTTAATGTACGGAAAATCTCGGGCTTAACGAAAAGAGCAACTTTTTTTAGCCCGTACGAAGGTCGGGCTTAACGGCAAGGAGGTTAAAATAAAGGCCCTATCAGCCTAACATGAAATCTAGAAACTCGCAATGGAAACTCCAGAATATCCCTGAAACCTAAGTGAGGATTTCCAGTGACAAATGGTTATTTTTTTATAAAGTAGGGGAGGATTAAAACTCCTATTCATTTTTCTTACTGCTGTCTGCACCAACAAGGTAAAGTTTTCTTCACTTTGGGCTCTTTAAATGTAACAAAATTGTTTGATCCCAAACAGTTTTCCCCAACAAACCTGTCCCTGTCCCAGGATTTTCTCTACATAATTGCTCAGAAGATACAACTCAGTTAGACTTCCCATAACTTAAATTTCTAAAAAATAAATTTCTGTATTAGCAGCAATGGTCACCGGGGGAAGTGCAAATCTCTCTAACAGCAATAACAACTTGAAAACCACAAAACACTGCCTTTACATTCTCTTTATGCAAAAACATTACCAGGATGCAGAAGTCATTGTGATTAAATTCTTTTAGTTCATTTATTCCATTTATATACTTTTTAGCGTGACAGTTCATATTTTTTGAAAGCATGAAATAAGTCCCACCTTATATCCTGTTTTAACAATAACTGTTTTACTTGAAAAAGGTTTGAAATTCTGTTGTGCCAGTTTCCTGTGTCACACAACTTCTGGATCAGCTTTTTAGCTCGCAGTGTCACTTCTCGTACTTCAGTTTATTGAGGAAGGGGCAACACATGGAATTTTAAAGCTTTTAAACCAGAAACAAAAGAAACATGTTCCTGATATCCGTATGTAAAACAGCATTGTATCTCCTACTACATCACATATACATATATGTATGTATTTTATTTTTGTATGTAGGTATTGCTCTTGGGCTACACACCCTGCCCCATACAAGCAACTTTGCCATCTTTTCTTAAGGTCATGAATAATTATTGCTTATCAAGGCTCTATGGATGAAAGCTTTAAGGCAGTTTTGTATCTATTATTTTAAAAATCAATAGACCCAAATTTAGAGGTTGGCGTTCAGAGTCCACATATACTGTGTTCAAATGCATTGTGGTTACATATTCTTCCCAACTCATAACCTTTAATAACCTGCAGAAGGGACATCACCTGCC
Organism: Pyxicephalus adspersus; assembly: GCF_032062135.1. NCBI lineage: Eukaryota > Metazoa > Chordata > Amphibia > Anura > Pyxicephalidae > Pyxicephalus > Pyxicephalus adspersus. Next base: position 96,882,118 of record NC_092862.1, read on the forward strand.
TGATCCTAAACGTTAAATGCAGAACATTAGTTTCACTTTAAAATTATGTAGGGAACTAAGGATTTTCATATCCACCTATCAGTTTAACTATGTATGATTCAAACAAGCTTTTAATAATGGATTATCAGTATTATTGTTGAAAAAACAACAAAAAACAATCAAGCCAATAATGCAGTGAAACAAAACTCACAAACAAAACCTAACAAAAAATACTGTTTATTGCAGAATATTGGAAGTGTGAAGCAATGCTTCACCTCATTCACTAAGCTTAGTGAATTTTTCCTTACAGAGTGATAACCTTAGATGTGAACTATTTTAGTAAATCACCCCTATTTTCCAATACACATTTTTGCGTTAACTATTATGTATGGACATTTTTGTCCATACATAATAGTTAACGTTGTTAGAACACATATCAGACAAAAAGGAGAAAAGAGAAGTTAGGACGATAAATAAAGGAAAATAGTTGTTGAGATATCCAAAATGGGCATTATATGAATATTCTGTTTCACTTCCAAAAAGAACTTGACAATTATATATAGGTACATATAGGCTTCTGACATGAGTAAGAATATGAACACATACACATTGAGGTTTTTTACACTTCTAATCTTTTCCTACGTAAAAGTAATGCATGCAAAGACACTTGGTTTTCAGAAATGAAAGCTGCATAATTAGGAAGGATTTGCCAAGAAGTTGCAGTCCTACCCTGTCTTCCAGAGGTGCTGTAAATTGTCTTCTTCTTATGACTTGTAGACGCCCTAGAAAATTGTTTTCAAGCTGGAATTAAGATACATATCAAAATTTAGAACTTTAGCACAGTTACAATGTTTCTCGGATTTCGCTTTGTCTGTTATAGATTTTCGTTTTTTATGGTTTCTTGGATTTTTGGAGTTTTTTTCTTTATTGCTTTTTTCTGCTAAAGCTTTTTAAAAGCGCTCTAAGGGGCATCTACTGAGGAGGAAGGCTTCATACTTGAGCTGAGCTGTGTAAGGTTTAATAGTTGTGACTCAGAATTCCTATCAATCTGATAGAAAAGAGGTTGTTTTATATCTAACATGACAACTCTTTCCCTAATATATGTACACTCTGAACAACATGAAATATTCTGACTACTACAAATAAATATTTCCTATTTTCTAATATGGTTATATTATTTAGGTTACAAATATTATTTTTTTAGTTTGGTACTTCCTTTTGAAAAATGCTCATTTGTTTGCTTAATGTGTAACATTCCTTGAAGCTCCTGTGGTGACAGCATTTTGAATAGTTTGTACCTCATTGTGTGCAGGTCTACAGGCTATATTGCAAACAATTGTTTCAGCTTGTTTGCTCTACAGTATCAAACTGTGAAATATGCTTTTCAGCTCACTAGCACATTGCAGGGAGACATCAGATGCTGTGTTCTGTACTACAAATTCACTGGACAGCACAGTGTGAATGCAATACTTAACCTTTTCATTGCCCCCAGTATTGCTTTACGCATCACTGGAATGTTTGTTCAATAATCATGCCTCATTCACATGAAAACTACATTTTCCACTACAATGACAGAATGACATAAAGAAGGGCTGTGGAACTTTTTCAGTAATTAAATATATTTAAAGCCTCTACAATCAAATTTAAACTAACCATTGCAAATTTCACATTGAGATGCCTCTATGGTGTATGTATGCTATTTTGATTGATATTACTAGCAATTTAAATTATACAGTGTTTGATATATCACCCGTTATTCGATAATTGAAATAAATTGCAATAAATTTTACCATTATAACTAATTGAAATGTTGGCTGTAACACAAAAACAATTGGTTTAAATGGTTAAACAATTGACAAGAAAAATCTTGTCTGATAAACTTTCTGTCAGTATTCTATCCAAATATTCTTAGCAAATATCAACACAAATGGAATTGTTTTGATTCAATGTCTTTGTCTAATCCATCAACAATATGGCATTTTAGAATTCTAGTTTTATATTGTAGGTACTGGTGATAATGCTTGTTGCAGTAAGAAAAGCCAATCAATTAATAAAATAAAAACATCTGGAAAAGGGACAATATAATATCAACATTTTCACTAGTGCGTTTTCTTTGTTGGTACACAACTACCATTTTACAAATAGTACAGTTTATTATTTCAAAGTGAACCTAAAGCAGAAGTAAACTGAAAAAAACCCTCATTCACCTTTACCTTTGCAGATCCCTGGTATCCTCCTTCGTCCAAAGCAAAGAAAACGTTGGGCGCCGCCATCTTTGTTTCTCTTCTTCCTACATTACCTGATCTTGCACTGCGCACGCGTGAGATTACAGAAGCATTCCAGGAGGCTTCTGGATGTGCAGAAGGAGTAGCCACAAGCCTCCTGGGATGCATAACGTATGTATCCCGGGAGGATTTGCGCTCCCATTCTATCTTGTTCACCCTTTTTTGTAAGGTAAACATTTTAGTTTAGGTACGCTTAAACAGTGGAGTAAAGGTTAGGATTAGACTGGACAGAGGCCAGACTGCCTCAGGAGAATTAAAGTGTAAGCAAATTTACATATATGTATTTTTCATCTTTGTTTGCTAGAAATTCACATTTAAATATTTCACTAAGGAAACAAACCTTCTGTCTTTCTTCTATTTGTCTCGGTTGATAGCATTTGGAAAGCTACCTCCACTGGGATTTTTCTAGATGTCTGTTTAGGTACCTGTTGATATTAACCTTACCTTTGGTTTCTACTGCCTGCACATTCCTCATGACCGTGGATTTTGACTTATGTCTTAATTTCAATGAGCCTGCAGACTATCATGTGAATCTTGTTTGGTGTAATACCTCTTTCTGTCATTTAGATATTATAGGTAATTACAGGCCCTCAGATTAAAGGGTTAATTCACTGGATATTGAGATTTGGTTAAGTTGGTTGGTTAAATCGTTCACTGGTGTCTATATATTTATTAGACACCAGATATTTTATCTGCTACTAATCTTGATTCTGTCCTTTCATTTTTTTTACTGCAACCTCTTCAATGAATAATTCAGGAAAAAAAGAGCTTCTTGCATATTCTTAAAAGGTAAATGGAGCCTAGGCACAGAGATCTCCCAATCCCCTCAGTCCTCAAAGGATGTATTACCACAATTATCACTGTCACCAGCATACCAGTGTCCTAAACCAAAATATCATCTATGGTTTACCGATCCCAGCAGAGGGCACTTGCAGACTACCAATGGCAAACAATGATACAAAAAAAAGTATGGTGGGTCAATACTAAGCCATTGAAATGACAATAATGCCACATTCAAGAACGTCCATTTTAGGATTATTATTGTTTGGGTTATCCATGCCTATCCATTTCTGAAGGCTAATTGTCTGGTACGACAGATTTTAGTTTTAAATTGGATGCTACAATACTGAGCCACTTGACAAGTAATAGTCATAATATTGCTTTGTGTTTTGTCAATTTTAGAACAGCACTGCCAAAACAAACTTTAAAGTGCTCCAAGGACGTATCCAAGAACAAAAAAATGTGGAGGTAGAAGAATTGTGCAGTGGGACTTTTGAAACTATAATAGTGTTTTCAAACAAGGATCATTAACAGATATGTGCTGGTTTTTAATAGCAGGAGAAACAATGCACAAGTGAACAAGCACAAACAATATCTAGCACAGCCAAACAATTTATAAAGTTGAGTAGGTAAGATGTGTCATACATTTTTGTAAAAGTGATTTGCACTAAAAATCTTTCTTGCTAAATTTTTGGTATAGTTTTCAGAAAAGCTTTTCTTAAGACAGTGGTGGGGAGAGCAGTATCTAAATGAACACCTTTACCATCCTTTTGCCAGGATTTATAAAGCTTCTAGCATAAAAAGACAAGGATGAAGGATAAAGAGACAAGAAGTGCACCCTCTCCTCATGTACAGGTCATCTTTAACATATAAGTAATATTCATTTATTGGTACCACTGCTAAATCATGTTTTCAGGAGCACACAGCCGCACACATACTATCTGATAGGCTAAGCTAAACTTATTGGCAAATGCCAGACATGCACAATAGTCACTGCCTTGGTGCCTTTAGTAATACAAGCTTATAAGCCTGTAATTTGATTTTTGCTGTCTATCCTGTAATGGTTCTTTGCATTCATTCTCCCTACTATTTACAATTTTTGTGTCTGTCCCTTTGCATTGTGGCTACATTTTTACCTACTTCCATTTGTTTTGTCATTAGTGCAGCCTTTCCTAACCTTTTTGACCCAGAGGAACCCTTGAAACATTTTTCAGGTTTTGGGGTTAAAACTAATTGATTGGGGTCAATGGGAAAAATATCTTACGTTCCTGGTTAGTTAGAACAATATCACCATTTTAGTGGTAGTCAGAATGCCACCCTTACAGATGGTTAACAAAATCATTAGTGTCCTGCAGATGGCTGTTCCAATTGATGTTCACAGTGGAACTGTGAATGCAGCAATAAATTGGAGGACAAACTTTAGAGTTCAAACATCTCCTAGCAGCCTCTAAAGAAGTCTTAGGGTTTCACAGGTCACCTGTACCCCTGCATTTACTGGTATTAGTACGAGTGATTCATTAATACTGCCAGTGTTCTAAATGAATGTCTTAAAAACATCTGAATGCTGGTGGGTTCAATATGTTTGGAAATAATCCCCCAGCATTTGCCCGAACTAAAAAGGTATCCCTCAACCTGCAGTTGGGTTATTAAATTCAGTTTAGAACTGTCTTTCTCCAAACTGAGACTATGATTAATTTTAAGTATTGACAGGTATGGCAGTTTTGTACAAGTTCACCTGAAAATCTGCTGTAGCCCCTGGCATCTGGTTGTTGGCTGACATTGTCCTTATGGCTCCCATCATGCTACCCATTACCTTGGTGCCTACTCTAGAAGCCCTCAAATGCTTATTACTTTATTAACAGCTGCCCCCTGAGGTACTTTACAAAACATAATAGAACTGAAATGACTGGAACTATTTTTTACAACAGCCAGTAGCAAACAAGTAAGGTAATACATAAACTCTTCAATAGACTAGTAAGTACAAGCATGTTTACCATGGAGAATACATTTTATCTACAGCAGTTGCAGCCTAATGTCCTCCAAAATGTACTCATTTATAACTGAGGCACTTGTCTTATTTCCTGCTGACCTGAAATGGTTTTTGCTGCTTTCTTTTTTCTTGTGTCCCAACTGGAAAATACTTAGCTTTAAATTATCCACACTACAAAATGTGTACTTTTAATGGTCTGTGGCCTTTCCATTTCTTAGAGAGTTAAATAGCTTTTACAGTCCAGATGTATTCAGGCAGTACAAAGCAATGTGTTGAATGATTTAATTTATTAAACACTGCTGCTGGGAAACAGTTTCACTAACCTACTGTGCTTGCAGGAGAAGTGAACAGTACTGTGTTTAAAATATCCTTAATATTAGCAGAATAAAAGTTCAAATGTTAAGCCACCGGTTTGAGTATGGTCATGTAAGATAGATCACAGCAAAGGCAAAAAAATACTTTTTGGAAAATTTTTGAGGCTGCTTTGTATCTAGACAGGCACTTTCAGTTGTTTTTTTTTTCTTTCAATCAAATTTGCTCTCATTTGTCACATGAAATAAAATATTTAAGTGTTTTTCATATGCAAGTTTTTCATAGAATCAGTGCAATTTTTTGGTCACTTAGGTTTGTTCGAACATTGAAGTTCCAAAACTTTGAGTAGTCCATAAATAATCACATCCAAGCACAAAGGAAAATAAAAGGCTACATACTAAAATCCATGTTAAGCTCAAAATTTTGCCCAGATAAACCAAGCGATGAGCTGGTATTACCTGTAGTAAAATCTGGACCTCTTGCCAGTTTGAAAGGTGTCTACTTTGGATGTAGAGTGCATCACAAAACTTGTGTTGAATCAATACCAACAAATCCAATCTATCTGTCCACGTTCGATCAATATGACAAAAGAAAAATGGTCTAACAATTGGAATTATGAGCAGTTAATTGTCAATTTACCTAAGATCCAGTCATTTTATTGGATTGATGATCACATTGGAAGTGAAACTTGGCCAACATTTACTAGGCCTTACATAACAGTGGCCTCCTTGTCCCTTTCTTTTTTGTAACAAAACCAGACAATCGGTCAGCAAATATTAGTGATCAAAAAGAAAATAAATACCCACTTAAGGAATTATGACTAATATTTAGAAACAAAAAGCAAAATTTGAATGCTATCTTAAAGGTATAAAATGTGTAAAAAACAGTTGGATGTTATTCCCTCCTGGCCTCAGTGTTATCATGTAGAAACTTATAACTACTAAATAAAATTCAACAATAAAATAGTTTCTGTATAATAAGATTGAGTAAAAAGGAGAAGCAGTATAAGATGAAATCTATCATGCACACTTTCCTGTCCATTCGGCTAGAAAGGTAACAGGTAACAGACATTGCCTTTGTAGAAATACTCAACAGTCCCCCTTTAAGTTCCTGAAATAGGTAGAAGAAACTATTTTGCAAATGTCACTGCCAGTCCTCCCCATGTTATTGACACATCCTTAGGGTAGATGGAGGAAGACAAAGCTTTTGTTATTAACAATAGACATGAAAAAAAGGATTCAGGGCACTCCATTTTTGAAACATAAATCATATGTGTCCAATGGGTTTACATCAATATGTACTAAGCAGCCTTACTTAGAATCACTCCTATTGCTGCCATATAAGTTAAGAGGACGCCTCTATGGGTATCTGCTATATGCCGTAAAGCAACATTGTTTACTCCTGTTCTCAAATACTTACATTGTCAGTTTTTAGATGACATTCTCAGAGTTCCCTGCAGCTTCCAAAGTTGATCTTAAAGTAACATATTAGAAGCAACAAACAACTTTCATCTTATCTGATTTTAGTCCAACTTTACCCAATATTGTACAGATAGAAAAACCTATTTACTGTCACTTTGCATTGCAAAGATGATCTTGGTTTCTGTAATCATCAATGAGCCGGTCAATACAAAGCACTGTATTGGTCTATGACCAATGAATAAATGGAGGAGCAATTGAAAGGAGCAAAGCAATCTTCTATTTACTAAAGACCTCACAAGGCTGATCATGACCACTATTTATATCTCATGGGACCATCAGTTGTCTGCAATTAGTTGTACACAAGGTTGAGGTTAGTCCTTAGTGGTACTTAAGTACTAGGGTTAGAAAACACTACCGTAGACTGTTCACTATATGATCATAATAAAATTACTGATATTGTCTAATGGGCACAAGATGTATTTCTCCAACATCACATGCAGTAAAAAAGTCACACTCTAACAAAAACAACAATAAATAAAGCAACAAAAATAAAAACTGAATAACAATAACATAAACAATTTGTTTTATTACAAGACAATAAAATTAAAAGATTTCCGAAAAAGTATATTAACATTCTTGTAGTAAAAGGTTCAGTTCACACAATTTAACTTCTGGGTTGTGATTAATTTTAATACATTCCTAAATACTGCAGTGTTAATTTTCATGAAAGACATGATAAGGCATTCCTGAGACCTGAACTTGTATAGAGTGCCAGAGATTTCAGGGACTCTGTAGACCTGATGGAATTCATTACTCTATAAAATGAAAGACTACACTCCCGCATGACATTAGCCAAAGAAGCAGGCTATTGTAAATGTAGAATACATTTTATCAATGACATGTCTAGTCTATACAAGATAACAAAAACATTTATTGATACAGTCAAGCAAAGATGAGATCAACAGGGCCAATGGGCACAACACTGAATGACGTATCACTTGATAAGTAACAATAGATCAGATATTTAAAAACCCATAAGCTGGATGACAGGCTCTATCTAGTAAGCAAATGTACAAAGCCTAATAGGGCTATTTATCAAACTCTCATGTATGGTTCCTTGGAATAATATTTTACCAAAGTAGAATGATATTGTAAGCATGCAGAACTGTATGCAAATGATCACAAAGTTTGTGCATGTTTGTGTATGTTTTTTTCATCAAAGTAATTTTTTAAATAACAAACACATTTTTTGAATTATATTTAAAAAAATAATTTCAGGTATTATTTTTTTCATATTTATTGACTGTTGCTGAAGATATTATGGATATAATTCTACATTTATGTTAATAAATAGAAGAAGAAATTAGGATTCAGTGAGGCTAAGACCTGGCTTTCAGTCAGTTGTGGTTTTGGTATCACAACCCTAAACTTTCGGGAATTTACCTACACTATAACTTTAACTATGAAAATAAATAACTAAAAAAATCTAAATAAAACGAAATCAAGCAATAAAGCACTTTAACATGGATACTAAAAATAATCAGGGCTCCATTTAAAAAACAGGGAATTGGATATTCATTCAAACATTCTGCCTGGGAATTTTCCAGGACTATGAGTTTTAATTGCGGTAATTGATTCCCACCAGCGAATGTTTGAGGGAATGTCCGATTCCCTGTTTTAAAATCTGACCCGAGCACCTCTACTCCTTATTGTCTATATATGTATTCTACTTGCCTCTGTCTTGAAACAAACTAAAAAACTAAATTCTCACTTTAACCATTCAGAAAATTTTTTGAAAAAAGTATTCCATTTCTACACATAATAATCATACCGTGAACTTGGGACTGGGTTGGAAACTCCAGTTTTTGCATCAGGCCTCAGGATTTGCTTTGGCTTACTAGTATAGAGGTTTGTATTCCTCCTGTGTGTGTCACCATAGCAACCAGACTCAGACAGCAGGGTGGGAACATGATAGGTGAGGGACTGGGTTTCACCTTAGGAAATCCATTTGCGGTCAGCTCCTGCATGGACTCCTCCCATCCCCACCCCAGAATTGGGAGGCTGATGCAAGGGGAGGGAGATGTGATAGGAACACTAATCCCGGTTCCCTGATGAAGGAAAGGGACAGAAGACCTACATTTTTTAGGTGCATTGCCCGGTGCTTTACACTCCACATGGCTGTAAGTGATGAAAATTAAAGCAAGCTTTAGACAGGGAAAGAAAGGTGATCTCTGCATCAGGGACAAGTAAGCGAAAAGGAACTGCCTGTTACTAGAGCCTGCCTGTTGCTAGCACAGGGGAAAGTGACCTAAAACTGATGAATTTGGAGGTGTTACTAGAGAATTGACCTATAATTGAAGTATCTGCTTAATAATAGAATTTGTCTCTTGATGATATTAACCTGTTCTTACTATTTTGTTGTTGAGATTTGCCTCTGGTTTGCCTATGGTCCATAATTGTTATAGGACACATCCACTTCAGTTTGCCCACTCCTCCAGCATTTCCCCATTTGGGACTAGGTTGCAAATATGTGAAAAGCAAGGTTTATGAATCGTCCTTCATCACAAATAATAATAAAACAGTGTAAAGCCACATGTCACCTAAAGATAAATATTAAAACAGAAAACCAAGAATTCTTAAAAACATAGTAAAATTAGTCTTTTTTCTTTTACAGATGAGCAATACATTGCGGTCACCTTCCCAACCTGCTGAATGGACAATGGAGAAGCATCATCATACTAGGGATGTTATCCCTCTGCTTTCCCTACTTGTAAGTAAGTTTTAATTGCATAAAACATGCATAGCAAGTACTGTAATTTAAACGTAGGACCAGATTGCCTCATAGTAGACTCTTCCACTGTCATGTCTGATATCAAGGGATTATGGAAAGCTAATGCCAGATATTTACAGTTCTTGTGGTAATAACGTTTTTTAATGCTTTTTTAAACTTGAAGTTAAAATTTAAAGCACTGCATATACTCAAATATAAAGCAAGATTGTTTACCTTAAAATGCCATTATAAAAATTCTCCATTTATATTTAGGGCACACCAGTAGATGGCACTGTGCCCTCATGTAAAGTGTGTAACAAACTCTTGCCATTACAGCATTTTCCTGTATCTTCAGGTAAAATATAGTACCTTGGTTTATATTTAGATTTGTTTATTTTTCGAGTAAATAGAGTAGCCTAAATTTGACATGTTTTTTTTAAAGTAACAGTAAGTAACATTAGTAGCAATGGAGCATATATTCACCTAAATAAGAATCTAAATTGTTCTCCATTCTTGTTGCACGCCATGAAAAAGTATTTTCTTTTTAAATTAATATTTCAAAGTACCATTTTGCTTACATATTGCTGAAGATCTGCCAGTAACATGCTCTAGTGTTTGCACTTCTACAGTGGCAGTCACTGGTGGTAAGGTCTCAACCTGGTGGTAAGTTTTCCGTGTGGTTTACGCTTCCTCCTGCCCCTTAACTACTTCATGTAGCATCTCACAGCAGCCTATAGAAAATGAATAGATGGCAGCAGTGAGATCTTCAGTACTGCCTGCTGTTGGCCACTTTTAAATATGCACATGCTGACTCTGTAAAAACCAGTGATGTGGGCAGCTAAGTAGCAGGCAAGGTGCCAGACACTGGGAAACATTTGTGAATGCTTGTTTCTGCAGCAAGTTTGACCCTAGTCTTACCTGTATATATTAGCTTTATAGACTGAGCCTATTGTGCCCAACTTTAACAACTATCGCAAATTGAGAGAGTGGCATTAAGGTTTGTGCACTAGACACAAAGTTTTTGTTGTAGATAACAAAGCTAAACTTCATGCAAAGGGCTGAGAAAAATATATGGGAGCCTTTTTATCCCTGTCCACAGTACCATGTTTTTCATTTCTTTTTTAGGTTTAGCATGGCCCAAACTTTGACTGTCCCTTCTGCAAAAAAAGTCCTGCTTGATTGCAAATTTTAATTGCGAAACCATAGTTCTCTTTTAAGCTTCTCAACCTTAACCCTAATAGATAATATTCAAACCCTCAAACAGAAATACTGTAAATTGGCAGGATTAATAAGTAATTATTCTATATGTACAATTCATCTAATCATTATTAATAAAAAAACACATAATTTGAAAACTAGGCTGTTTTTTATTTTCTAGTTAGATTTCCTTCCCAAAAATAACCCCAAAATACCAACTATTTTGGTATAAAAAGTTCATATAGAAGGGAAAGCAGCTAAAAGCAAGAGCTAAACTTAAATGAACCACAAAAAATGTAAGACAAAAAAGCCCCCAGTAATAAAATTATGAAAAAGCAGCAGAGTTGATTCCCTATAAAAGCTTCCAATAAGACTATGACTGCACTTTAATCCTTCCTTTTTATAGTAAGTAGCTGCACGTTGACCCTCCCTTTTTATAGTAGGTGGCACTTGTAAGCCAGCTGCCCATATTATGGTTAAAAAACCAAGAACTGTAGGATCTCAAAACCCAAAGCATTAGATTCTGGTTTATGGTAGCAGGGAACCTAAACCTCATTACTAATCGTAACCTGGACTGAGCTTTATGTAGTTTGCTTTGTCCTTCTTCTGCACCACTAGAGGCCCATGTGGGTTTAAGGAATGATTTTATCTTATTTTGTCAAATTTTTCTCTTTAAAAAATTTCATTTACAAGTCAGAATATTGCTTAGGCAATTCACCTCCTATTTAGTAAGATTTTAGTGAAGTAATTAATATTTATTACCAATTGTTAGGTAATTATTGCAAGCCTTTGTTATCCATAAACCACTAATGTTTATTGAAGTGTTACTTTATACTTATATTTAATTACTCCTCAGTCTGCTCCCCTTAACCCCCTAACCGCTAAGCCCGTAATTTCTTGCACTAAATATTTTTGCTCTTTTGGTTAAGCCCGTATTTTTTCGCCTACACTAAAATCCCCACTTACCTGGTCCCGCTGTGCTAATCCAGCGTCGGTTCCGTGTTCCAGCGTCGGGTCCATGTTCCAGCGTCGTCCTCCAGCGTCGGGTGTCCCTCTCCTTAAAAGAAAAAGCCGGCCGGCTTAGAGGAGAAAGCCAGCTGGCTTTCTTTTCTAAGCCAGCCGGCCTCCTCTCCCTGTCCCTATCCCTGTGCCTGTCACTGTCCAGCGTCGATCGCTGGACAAAAAAAAAAAAAAATACTCACCTTCTCCCTCCGCTCCTCCGGACACGTCTGTCCTCTTCGGTGTCCAGCCGGCGAGTGCAGAGACGATCACCGGGGTTTCCCGATGACGTCGCTGCGTGCGTTGGCGCGGGAGGGAGGCGGGGCGGCAAATTCAAAATTTTGCATTGAGTTCCTTTGTATTGAACTCAATACAAAAAAGCTGTATTGAGTTCAATACAAAGAAATCCTTATATAATATATATATAATTGTATTATATATATATTATATAAGCTACTGTACATTACATTTTACACTTTTTTTTTTTTTTTAACTTTTTTTAGTTTTTTTTAAAGATTTTTTTTTTTATGTTTTTTTTGTTTTATAAAAAAAAAATTTAATTATTAAATTTATAAAATTTTGGACATATTTTGGTGAGTTATGCGGTAATTCGGTGAATTAGAGCCTACAATCCAAAATAAATTTCCATGCAAAAAATGTAACACTTTTTGCATGGAAGTTTGGAAAGAATTAGAATACCCGGCATTTGCGTACGCGTCCCTCGGCGATTCCTGATGATGCGCGTGCGTGCGCCCGTCGATGAGGGTCGTATCGGAAAATTCAAATTTTTTGTATTGGATTTAATACAAAGTCCTGTATCCAATCCAATACAAAATAATAGAAAATATATTTATGTGGTTTTGTCTATAGGTATGTGACGGACACTAGGGAGGTGTTTTAGAAAAATATATTACTATACATTATACCGAATTATCGCATTTTCAGTATTTTTCATTTATTTATGTGTTCTTGTTTAAGCTGATTTTTGTGTTTTTCCTTTAATTTTATTAAAAGTTTTTTTTTTTTTTTACATGATTGTGTGTTTCAAACATTTTTTATATTCATGATATCTACTAGAACCCTATTCGGACATATTTCTGTAAGTTACAGGTCTACAATTTAAAGAAAAAATTTCATGAAAACCTGTGACGCTTTTGGAACAGAAATCTAGAAATCAGTGTAACGCTCAGGTGGTTAAACACATACCATATAATCACAAACAACAATATAATATCAGCCATAAGCAAAGTGTTTTAAGATGCGATAGTTTTTGAGAACTGACTTTTACGTACAAATGCTGCAAAAATCGTCCATGTTTTAAATAAATTTGGCTTATGTGATAGCACCTTTCATGAACTGAAAAAATAATTTTGGTTTAAACATTTTACATTTTACAGAGGGAAAAATATTGCATACTTTATTGTTTTAGTGAATTGACCATACAGAGAAACAGGTCTTATGGAAAGATGATATTACTTTCTGTACACCTGAGTGGGCATGGATCACTGAAAATTCCTTAATTTTAATATCAGTATAAATGAAGAGTATTTTAACAGAAATATAAAGAAATCTGTAACTTTTCAACGTGATTATAGCATTTCATTCTTTCCTAACTTACCCAATCTTTTATGTTTTTTGTCCTTACTTTTATTAGTTTTTCAATTAGCAATATTGAGGAGGTTTGAGTCTGTAGCCACCATGGGCACAACGTGAATGTTGCAGGTTCAAGATTTACAGTCTCTGAAAATTTATGTAAAGATTCACCTGGGAGAATTTGGTTAGCCATTTGTTCTCGGAGATTTCTTTTTGTTCTCAGAATACCAGACTAGAAGAACAGTGGCACAATGGTGCAGATGAATGAGGAATGTCGCTGGAAATGAACGACAGTCCCAGTGGATCTGATTGGGCGATGATTGTTAGGAACCTATTGTGTGTACGGTTGTTCAGTGTTCGTAGATGGTTCTGCATTACACTTTCTCCTTTACATGTCTCTTCCTGCATCGTTCAAACAATCGTATCTAGCATGTGTACATTGTTGGTGTATTATATTTGAATGATCGTATCGTTACAGCATGTACAGAATTGTGCACAATACGATCGTTCAAAATAATTGTGCATAATCGTCGCTCTGGCGTTATTGCACGTGTGTACCTAGCTTTAGTCAATTATCAATGAATTGTCGATCATTAGTGATAGTGATAGAGTCAAAGTGCCAAACAGCATCTACAAGAAGTTGGAACAACAAAAAGAATCCAAGTGATAGGGAACCAAGCCCTGCTCCCTCCTATGCATTGAAGGTGGAGAATAAAGTTGGAGCCGACACAAGACAGAAAGAGAAATAGTGTTATGTTGGGATGAAGGGTAGTTTGGCTCAAAATAATGGTGAATTTGATCTTGGAAATAAGTGGGTGGTTACAAATATCTGTAAAATGAAAACTTCTATGTTTATGCTGGTCTGGGAAGGAGTGTAGATTGCTGGGCTGGAGGCTGCACTGGAAGCCTATTTCTGGCCTGGTCTGTGGATCTTTATGAGGGTTACTGCTGGACCTGAAACTAGCTGGAGGTAACTACAATGCCTACAAACTTGTTTATATGGTCAGGTTCCATATACATGGGTTAGAAAAACAGTAAAGGTTTAAAAACTGACAATACCTACAGTTTAGCCATGCCCACATTGTGACTGTGGGCATGGCTAAACTTTAAGCTTTAATAAATCAGGCCCACTCTTTGGGCCTGATTTATTAAAGCTTTCCAAAGCTATAGAAGATACAAGTGAACCTGGGTTATCCAGAAATCCTGGAATAGATCTCATTCAGGATTGATTACATTTGCTAAAAAATAGCAAATCTATTCCAGGTTTGTTGGATCACTGATAGAAAGGTATCTTCTCAAGTCCTGGAGAGCTTTATTAAATCAGGCCCTTTGTCTCCACCTAATTTGTGCCTAGGTTTCCCGTGAACATTTTCCCACAGCTGGCCAATTTTTCCACATCTCTTTTTAACGTTATGTCATCTGTGGTCTCTTAGTTCCTAATAAGATCCTAATAAATATTGGACAGTGGCAACACAGGTTGGTATGAGCAAAAACAGGGACAGTCACAGTGAACCATAGATCATTTTTTATCTTTTGTTTTTTTTACTGTTTAATGAAAAAGCGTGTATTTCCTCTAAAGCTACCTGAAAAACCTTTTCTTTTTGAGGTCAAATTTTAACTGTATTAAATTAGAGTCTATTGAAATTGTATGCTATTTTATGTCAAGATAAAAAAAAAAATCAATTCCACAGTCAAACATGCATTTCCAATGTACGCTATTGCCGAGGCTGCCAAGCAAATCATACTGTTCCACAACATGTACAGCTTTAAGGCATCTACCATGGATGTTATTAGAAGGCTTTATTTATAATCTATTTATTTTTTTTATTTTTTTTTTACCTCATTAGAAAACCCCTCCTTGGTATAGGAAATATATATACAGGTAGACTCTGGGTTACATACTAAGTAGGGACTGTATGTTTGCTCTTAAGTTGAATTGGTATGTAAGTCGGAACAAGTACATTATTTTAATAAAGGCAATTAGGACAGATGTTTGTCTCAAAATATTATTTATTTTTACTTTTCTGTGCATGCACAGCGTGGTGTCAGTTACTGTATGAAATCCTCTCTGTGAGTAAATCACAAATAAAGCAAAAAAAAAAAAAAACATTATAGAGCCTTGACATGCTAGCTAGCTGTGTTTTGATATGCAAAAAGAAACAACTGCACAGTTTGTCTTTGTCATTAATAAGTTACAAGAGGTTGCAGAACAGCACAGCCCTTAAGATCACCCACAACCTCAGCTGTGTTTACCAAAAGACTTCTTCTGCAAGTCATGGGAACTGCCCCCTCCACCCCAACAAGCCTCCGTCCTGCACATAAGTGAGCAGGAAAGCCTCATTCGTATCTAGGAGTTGTCCATCTGTCAGATGTCCTTAACTCGGGGACTACCTGTATATATATTTTGCATGGCATTGCTAAGCTTCCCATGCCTTTTTGACAGTACAATCTAGACCAATAAAATTGCCAGGTTTTAACATCAAATTCTGCTTTCATGGACTTAAGTGGCATTCATCAAATTTTGACAGGTTCTTCGCCATCACTTCTTAACACATTTTTCTTTAGGGTTTGTTGTAGTGTTTACTTTTAAAAGCCCTACTCCCCACCTCTCTCTCATCAAAAAACTTACAGGCATAATGTAAAAAAAAAAACCGCAAGAAAACTAAAATTCGTCTAGGAGTTTGGTCTTTCTTTAGGTGTCCACATGACATGGGTGCTTCTAATTGCCTGTCCAGATCTGGGGTCCTCTTGGGATATATAGGAGAGTGTGCAGGCTATGGCATGTGCATGATAGGACGCAATAGAGATTGTGGGTGTGGAAGGCCTGTTCTCCAACATTGCAGATGGACAGACAGTAAAAAAAAAATGAACATGCACCTTTCTTTTTTGAATGAGTAAAAGTCCCTTCTGCATATGCCCGATTTGTAGACAGGGGTAAAGAAAGAAAGGGAGGGGCTTTGCCTTTTTTTTTAAAGGCATTTATTGCAAAAAAATGTACACATTTTTACTTTATATAGGGATTTTTAAGGTTTATCTACCCTATAAATACTCTCCCCCCTTCATAAAATGGAACAATAATGGTAATTTTTTCTACTGTCCATGGAAACTAGAATTTCCAGAGACTTTAATTAAGCTTGTGTATGGAGTGTATAAATAGTCCCCCAAGAGCTTTATACTTTTCTCCTTTTACATTTTCATAAAGGGGCAGCACCAGGGCAGTGCTTAAACACCCGGAAAAATTCCCCCCGATCCCCCCTTGCACCTGAACATGTGGCACATTATAAGCACATTGCTGGTCAAAGTAATCTGCTGCCCCATATTGTAAAAGTATATAAATGATACTAGTAGTGGGCAGCATGGAAAACAAAGGTTCTCTACTCTCAGGTCTCTAGTAGGGATGAGCAAGGGAGATCTTTAAATTTGATCCTGCGGCGAATCGGGCCATTCACGGTTACCGAACATATTAGCGAGAACGGCCTTGTTTCGCCGCGAGTTCCTGTTCAGGCTACCTTAACTCATATGACCTCCATTGAGGAACTCACATGGGTTCCCACATGGGAACCTGCGGCCACAGCTGATTGTAGGCACATGCCTCCAATCAGCTGTGACTGCAAGCGTACTACTAAACTCATATGATCTCTCAATGGAGAACCTCCATTGAGAGGACATATGAGTTCAGCAGGTTCCCACGCTCTCTGGGCTGTACTTATTGATAAGTACAGCCCAGGGAGCGTGGGAACCTGGACCGTGGATTCGCAAAATCGATTTGCCGAAATTTTGTGGACCCTTATGAAGTTTGAGGAAAATTTTGCCAGACTGTGAGAGGCATTCTCGCTCATCCCTAGTCTCTAATGTCCAATCTTTCCTATGCTCTACCAAACCACCAACATAATTCAGAACCTATATTATTGACACCAGACATGATGGGCCTGATTTACTAAAGCTCTCCAAGGCTGGAGCGGATAAACTTTCATCAGTGAAGCTGGGTGATCCAGCAAACCTGGAATGGATTTCTTAAAAGTCATTTGCTATTTGTTAGAAAATGTTTTCAATCCTGGACCAAATCTATGTTTATCCTCTACAGCCTTGGAGAGCTTTAATAAATCAGACCCGATGTTTCTGCTTCCATTGACCACCAACATTAGTAAGGCTCTAAACCATTAATCACCAAAGCAATGGGGAAAATATACCACTAACACCCAATTATTATCAAATATACCACTAACAATAATTATTTTTGTATTACCTCTATTTAACTGTCACAGCAGCTTTTTAGGGAGTCTAGAGGCTCCTATTGATGGACATTGTTTCCACATTTGAGCTCCACTTCATTTAGGCTTATGGAGAATGCATAGTAGAGCATGTGCTGAATTTCTGTAAAACTTGAACATGAAATTGTAGTACGCACATTTCTTTGTGGAGTTCACCTTAGATGAAATGGTTGTGGATGATCTGTTTATATATTCCAGTTACATATTGTTTCTGTACATAGTGATACAATAAAAGTCCACCTGGGTTGCATGGTTTGATTTATCAACAAAACATTTTGTAATGCAATTTTTACCCTGAAAACACCACGAGAAAGCCTGCTATTAAACACATCAAGTCAAAGAAGAAATGGAATGTTAATAAATAACCAGCAATTTAGCCTGACAATGACAGACTGATCACATTGATTACATTGATTATCTCTCAGACTTTTACAATGTACACACAGACAAGGCCAATTTATTGCCCTTGGAGGTTAAGGTGGATATCATTATAGAAAAAAGGAAGAAAACAGAAACAAAAATAACTCTGACTATGAGTATTAAAGGAAACCTCTACTGAAACATTATGGAGGCTGCTGTAATGGACCTTTCAGCCTGAAAATACCAATTGTCTAGCTGCTATGCTAACCCATTAGTTCCTGTATTACTTGTTATGGGTTAGTGACCTGTATGGAAGCCACAGACAGCCTGAGAGTTGGTATACTTGTGGTCTCCACATTTTTCAGTTTAAGTTTTCTTTAAAGGGAACCTGTACTGAGAGATGTTGGTTAACATAGTTAGATTCTTTCTGAAAATGCTATACTGTAGACTATTATAATTTTCCATTGGATTCAGTGCCTTTTTCAGCTGCTTTTTTAAGATGCATAACAGGTTTGCCTTTTTCAAATCTGTGATTTCACACTGATGTCACTTGCCACATTCTTGTTCAGCATGACAGCCAAGCAAATAGCATTTGCAGAAGAAAGTGACATCAATGGCTACATTCATGTATTTATTGGTTTTCCAACAACTATAATTCAAAGGTTGAGACAATGGGCCTGATTTAATAAAGCTCTCCAAGGCCGAAGAAAATATGCTTTTATCAGTAAACCTGGGCGATCCAGCAAGGGGTGGGCCACTTAAAAAGACTTTATTTAGCCACCATTTAAACAGACCAGGGTCCACCCCAGGGGGAAACTCCTCCCCCATCAAATGTAAAATATATTCAGGAAAACATAGTTTTACTGAACAATTACATGAGTTTTTATTTTTATTTCACTTGTTGCATGTTTCCACAGATCCCTTTCTCCTCCTCCTCAAGCAACTTTGGTTAACAATTTTCAATTAATTTTCATTTGTTTTTATTTAGGACATGTTTATTATAAACTAGGGATTCTGAATGTATATTTGACCACAGGAGCATAAAAGAATGTTTTTATGACTCCACCCACTATCATAAAATGATAAATTTATATGTTTTGTTTTATGGAAGGAACAGATGAAAAAATAATTTTTTGTTTCTTTGTAGCCCACATCACCATAAAATCTTTAAAGAGGAACTAACCTCAAAGCTTCAATACACTTCCCTTCAATCCCATAGGGCAGTCTGATCTTATCGGGGGTGTCTTGCATCAGGTCCCACGTCGCCCCGGAGCTCGCGCTCCGGGTTTTGCCATTTTCTCTTCTTCTTCCTGTTCTTCTTCCTACGTCACCTGACCCAGGCGCGAGATAGGGTGACAAAGGTGACAATCGGGAGGCTTTGTGCTCCCATTTATTTTATTAGAGGGCGGTGCTGCACCTTTTTTTTTTAAAAACGGTGTTGCACTGAAAAAAAAAACAAACAGAATTTTTACCTAAAATAAAAGGGTTGTCTACCCTTTTATGTAAATTTAAAATTCTGAGTTTAGATACCCTTCAAGTATGGTAAGCTAATTGGTTTCCTATCAGTTGAAGCTTGTTGGTTCCTGATCCCTTAAGTTTTCTTTGGTGCTGTGTTGCATCCTTTCCGGGGTAAGAGTTGGGTGAGAAGTTAACATAAAGTGAGCTTTTTTGGATAGAAAATGTTTGAATGTAACCAATGACCGCAAGTGGGGAGCAAAGAGTAAAACATGACATTGCCTGGTTGTGGGTAGCACTCCATTTAATGATTCTACATCTTGAGTTGGACTCTCTTACAGGTAATAGTTTGTGTAACTAAACAAATGCAACATTTCAAGGCTTCTGTAGTTATTTCTTCAAAGGTACTGATGTCCTACTGAACTAAATTTCACCTCTTCCTAATCAAGCAGATTCAAGCTGCTTCAAGCTGCTTTCCCGTATTTAAATTCTGTTTCATCTAGAGCAGGGGTCAGCAACCTTTACTATCACAAAAGCCATTTTGTCTTTTTTTGTCTGGAGCCACAAAACATAACGCAGCTTATAAACTTTTAAAAGTTTTATTTTTTTTTTTTAATTTTACCTGAACAACAGAATACAACAAACAGAAGTGCAGTGTGCATGTGTAGGCCTACTTTGAAATAAAATAAATACTGAACTATGCAGGCCTACCCATATTTGTGTAAAATAAAAAAAAAATGTAGCCCAATTTATTATAAAAAACCATATAGTTGCAGCTTTACAGTTTTAAAAAAAACTAAACATAAAATAAGGAACGTTTTTTGACAAGTCCATTTCAGTATGCTCTTATCCTTCTCAGGTTTCTTTCTCGGCCAGCAATGATCCAAAGCACCTGAACATATAATAAAAAACTAGATCAGCTCTGGGTCTGAAATAAATGTTTTTTTCTGAAAAATAAAAGCCTATTAAATGCTTGTGTTCTCACCAGTTTAATGTGACTTCTGCTTCTGTAGCTCGATGCTGATCTTCCCTATGTTAGGACTGTAAGATGTGACTTTAATCTTCACACAGAACTGTAGGCTCTCATTTGTGAGGCGGGAGCGATATTTGGACTTTATGAAGTTCATGCTCGAGAAAACTTGCTCGCATAAGTATGTTGAGCCAAAGACGGACAGAACTCTAAATGCATACTTTTTCATGTTCATATACGTGTCGGGAATGACACTCCATGTTTCAAAAACAAGTTTGTCGGGTTTGGGGAGGATTTCAGTATCATTCCATTTGTGCTCTTTAGCGAGAGTGGCCTTTTGACGGGCAACTTCCTCGAGATCCGCTGTCAGGCTTTTGAACTTGGACACCCATAAGTCTTTATCCGCTATATCGGCCAGTTCAATTTCAAGATCAGGCAGACTTATCCCTGTGAATGCTGATATGTTTAGCAGGGATGGGTCGATGTCCAGCGGTGTGACAGAGAAGGACAGAGTGTTTTTTTCATTTCTGAATTCGCTGAATCTTTCTCCAAATGCAGCTTGCATTGCCATAATTGCATGGTGTAAATAAGCCCAATTTATGTGATTGTTCTCTTCTTTGAACTCCCTCAGGGAGGGGAAGTGAGATAGCATACCTCTATGTACATCTCTGGCAAACACTGTCATCTTGCGCTGAAACGCCAGAACATCCCCCAACAACTGCAGGGCCGTGCTTCCCTTTCCCTGGAGATTTTTATTTAGTGTGTTTATGTGAATAGTCATATCCACCATGAAATAAAACTTTTCCAGCCAATCGAGGTCTCCCAGTTCAGGATAGCTGAGGCCTTTGCATTCCAAGGTTTTTACGTGTTCCAGACAAGCAGAGAAGCGTTTCAGCATGTCTTCCCTTGACAGCCACCTAACACTGTTGTGCAGCAGGAGATCTGGACATGTGCTCTCGACTTCATCTAACAATGAACAAAGCTGTTGGTGGTTTAACCCGTTTGCAATTATTGTGTTCACTATCTTATTAACGGGGTTCATAACTTTCACACATTCAGGGGGGAATGTTTGAGCGCAAAGTGAAACATCATCAGCTCTCGATCCAGCGGCTTTTGAAATAAATTCACAAAGCCCTTCTGTGCTCGTCTCATACTGGGTGCGCCATCAGTAGACACTGACACCAGGTGAGTGGTGTTTATTCCTTTGGCGTTTAGACAACTCAAAACAGCCTCACAAATGTCCTGTCCCTGCATTTGGCTCTTTAGCGGTACAAGTTCAATCAGTTATTTCTTTGGCTCATCAGAGTTCACATATCTGCATAACAGTGCTGTCTGCTCAATATCGTTTACACCACTTCACTTATCACAGGCAATTGAATATGCTTGAGCTGAATTGATGTCATCAATGTGCTTACTGGTGATGTTTGTTGCCATTTCAATGGTCCTGTCTTTGACAGTCTTTGCAGAGAAAGACATTTCCTTAATTTTCTGAATAATTTCCTGTTTGTTTTTGAATTCAGAAAATAGATGCTCTGATATTTTTATGAACGATTCTTTCATGTATTCTCCATCTGTGAACGACTTCCCCCTCATTATGATCTCATGAGCTGCCACAAGACTAGCAGCTGTAGTTTGGAGAGTTGATCCACTTCTTGAAAGTATGTTTGCTCTGATCAACTTTCCGTAGTAGTTCCGAATTCACTCTTATTCGCCCATCTTCAGTTGGGTACTTTTCTTTTGAGAGTTTTCTTTTTTGGGGTGTATTCATGGTTGGCTTACCACAGATCTAGTAATTTTAACTGATTGGGGAAATATTGAATGAAGGCAGTGAATTATTGATTAAAACTATGTAGCCTCATCAATTGCACCTGGATGATGTAAATTTCTTTACTAGATGTTTCCAAATAAAATGGATCAACAGTCTTTTTAGCCTGCATTTATAGGTTGTTAGAGAAAACTTTATAATAATTTAAAAATAATTAAAAAATTTATTGTAATATATTTGATGTAAATATGATTAAATTAATATTTTAATTATTTATTCAAATATCAAATTATTATGATTAATTATCCATGATAGTATAATATATTATTAGGCAAGAGAGACTTACTTGTAAAATCTTTACTTTGATTCATATGTCAAACTGTTTTTGGAATCAATAGCCCTGCTGCTGCATTGAGCGACCACCCTTAAATACACCCAGTCCGGTGTCCTACGTGGCGCTGGAAAGCACCTTGATGTTTGTTTCCGGGTAAAAACCCCAAAACACCTGGAACACAGGACTCCTATCAGTACAGGACTCCTTTGAGTCCTGCACTGATAACTCCACCCTCTCTAGGAATGTCACAGCAGGGGAATCCCCCTCCCCCGTGCATACACAGGAGGAGGGAGGGCGATAACCCGCTGCGTTAGCAGAGACTGACAGGTAACCCCTGGTGGACGCCTAGGAAGAGGAATCCCTCTCCTCTTTAACTCTCCAGAAGAGAGAGGATGTCCCCTTCTAGAAAGGCCCCACCTTCTAAAGGCCGAAGGGAGCCACAACAAGGAGGCTGAAGAGCTGCAGGTTGCCGACCCCTGACCTAGAGTATTCCTCAACAAATTTCCCATTAATAGATGAGACTTAATATCTACCTGAGATAAATCTATTCAATAACTTCAAAAGCACTTGGTGTGAAACAACAACTTTCCTGAAGGATTTTTTTTTTAAAGAGTTGCATTTCAGATTGTCGATAGTTAAGGGTAATTAGGACCTTAGAAGTGAACCTTCTGAACTTTTTACTAGAATGAAAAATTCAAATCTGTGTTCTGTGGTGGAGGACTTTGAAAATGTTGCAACCAGTAGAAGTATGTTCTTGAAAACAAAGCTATCAATTGTTTTCTTGTGCAATTATAGTTTATGCATGTCATGTGACTACAAAGTAATTTTTGGTCAATTTTTTTTTTTTTTTGCAAATTCATACAATTTCTACGTGGTCACTTTATTATTAAACATTATTGTTTTTGGATTAGATAACTAAATGTATTTTCCAGCTCTGTGTACCTTTTTTTTGTATCTGCGTCCCCCATTGGATTAAAATTCTGTTATTTAGCAAAGAAAAAAAGCATTTAGCAAAGCAAAAAAAAAAGTGCTGATATTACTGAGCATGCCTGAGGTCGGCACTTTTTTTACATTCCCAAAAAGCCCCTAATGTCCAGGACCTGTCACTGACACAGAGGTGGGTGCCACCATCTTCACCATCGGATCCACAGCGGACTTTTGTAGAGATGGCGATCCCCCTCACTGATTATGTTACATTTATATTTTTTTCTGATTTTTACGTTTTAAAAGTAACATACCACAAATACATTTATCCATGTTAACCATATTGGCATTTCTATTGTTTACTGTTTTAAATTTAAGGCGTATTTTTACTTTACATAAAAGGGTAGACAACCCTTTTATCTAAAGTAAAAAAATTTGTTTGTTATTGTTTTTTTTTTTTAAAGGGTGCAGCACTACCCCCTCAATTCTCGATCGCCTAGGTGATCAAGATGAATGGGAGTGCAGATACCTACGTCTCGCATAGGCTCTTGGCTGCTCCTTCTGCGCTTGCCTGAGCATCTGGGTTCACAGATGTTATCTGAAAAAAGTGTACATTTTTAAAATTATTTTGAAACTCTTACATTTTGTACATTATAAAAAAGTATATATTTGTATGTGCTAACAGACCCCTGATATGGTCATAAAAAGAGCCTGTCAGCTTGTCAGCCCTCTTGGAATAGAAAAAACAAAACTAAATAAAAATGTAAAGAATTACAAAGTTGAATTAAAAAAAATTCACGTCCGTGCATGACCGTAAACATATTTGCAATCACACACATGTGTAAATAACAAATGTGTAATATACTTTTGGTATCTCCACACACATCAAAGTGGGAGGAATAATTTTAGAGCCATTACTTAAGATTAGGTACAAACTGAAAAAGTATAAAGATTTTATAGTGCTGCTTACTGATAATAACAGATATCCAAGTTTGTTGCTGTTTCAAAAAATCACAATTTTTAAGCTTTTAGCTTTATTTTTATCTTTATCAATTTATATTTTAAAAGAAAATGGAGATATTTATGTGTACTAAAATACAAGTAAAGTGTATTTTTTACTAATAGTTTGAATCTGCTAAGCTGTACCACAAATATTGTGCCGCACAAAAATGCAACTATCATTATTTCATTCTACATGTTTCCTGCTTTCAGAACTTAAATATATATATGTCTTAGGATTTTAGGTTCATTTTCATATGGAAAATATACAATTTAGCAGTTTTGTTAAAAACAAAAAAAAAGTACTCAGGCAGCAAAATGATTATGGTTAGGAGAAAAGTGAGATTTTGGATCCTTTCAGGACTACCCAGGATCTCACTGGAAGGATAATGGCATTACCTTGCCTAGACTCTGAGGGCAGAAACCAAGGATAAGGTAAGTATATTAAATGTATTTTTTTTCTACTTTTTTTCAAATTTCAAAAAGTTTTGCTTTTTAGCTTTACTCTCTGCTTTTAGAAAAATATTAAGGACATACTTTAAATTACTGACAGTTTTGTTTTAAGTGAGAAGCTTTTTACAGCTCTTTTACAGTATTTCTTTTTATTTGTGTATAAAGCATGCAATTACCGGTACAGCTAATCTCTAAGAGCTCCTCTGCCCATTGCATACCCTATCTATTGCTGAGTTGCCCCAAATATTCAACTAAATGCTTAGTGAGGCTTCAGATCATGAGTCATCTTCCATCTTTTTTGTGGTAAGGAAGGAGTCCATCTTCGGGTGTCCATATCACTGCTTGGGTGGCATAAACACTTTCTATTGGTAGTACAGTAGTGGGTCTGTAAAAACTGTTTCAGTTTTGGGTCTTTTTGAAGACTTCAGTGACTGATTATGTTTAATAGAGGTGACAAGTCTACAGGCAGTGCTGAATCTCCCATAAACGAGACATCACTTACAGCTTGAGATATTGGGCCTGCTTTTTACAGCTCTCTAAGGCTGGAGAGGACACACTTTCATCAGTGAAGCTGGGTGATCCAGAAAACCTGGAATGGATCTGTCCATGATTGAAAACATTTGCCAACAAATAGGAAAAGTCTTTTAAGAAATCCATTCCAGGTTTGCTGGAATGTATCCTGGCCAGCCTTGAGATGCTTTAATAAATCGGCCCCATTGTGTTTTGTATACCACAGATTTTTTGTGCTGGCTTGGACACAGTGAACCTGATTTATTAAAGCTCTCCAAGGCTGGAGAACATATACTTTCCTCATTGAAGCTGGGTGATCCAGCAAACCTGGAATGGAATTTGCAAAAGTTATTTGCTATTTTTTTAGCAAATTTTTTCAACCCTGGACCAGATTCATTTCAGGTTTGCTGGATCACCCAGGTTCAATGATGAAAGTGTATCCTCTCCAGCCGTGGAGAGCTTTAAAAAATCAGGCCCAGTGAGACTAATTGATTTACCTGAAAAAATATTTTTCATTCATTAACATAATACAAAAAATGTAGTTTAAAATGTATAGGTATTTTTATCCCTAACATTATGCTAGGTATATTGCTAATACTATACAACCAATATCATGTGTATTTAGCTATCTATCTAAAGTTAGCATTGGAAGAGTCAAATTAAAATCCCCTGATGTTTTTTTCATCCTGCTGCCGTAAAGTCACAAAAGCTAACAAAGGCTCCAAATGGTTTCCTTGCTTCAGAAAGAAATAGGAGGGGTCAGAGTTGAAATCGTCTTTTTCTCCACTTCAGCAAAGATCACATGACCAAATGCCTAGGCTGTTATTTATCTGACAGATTGCTATTTTGTAAAATTATTTTAAGGCTTCTGCTAAAAAGCCCTTTTAGACTCAACAAGGTAGAAGTTAAATTACTGTTATAAAATGTGGTGTTTAAGTGAATCTGTTACACACAAGACAGGAAGTCCAAATGAGATCCTGCAGAAGTCACTTCTACTTTCTAAATCCATGCTGTCATTTCTTGTTTAACAACAGTGGACAATTTATTGTTTGGGCTGGTTTATGTAAATTTCTGTATCTCTGTGGCAGTGGAGGAATGCATCAAGATTATGAACAGACACTTCAATGTGTCTTCTATTAACCCCAAAGCCAAATTTATACTGTTTTAATAAACTTTTAATAGAATGTGTAAGGAATAGAGTCCCTGTCTGACTTTGATTGTTGTCCCCTTCCACTCCCAGACAATTAACCCATCTATTTGTCTTGGTGACCATTGTTATTAAAAGAAAAAGTAACAAAAAATACTAAATGCGAAAGTTGTCCCCATGTACGAATCAAGGGGAAAATCCTGCATTTGGGACATCCTATTCCTCATTTTGGAGGGATTTCCTCTCATTTCCTGTTGTGCTTTTGGGACAGGAAGTAAAGGGAAATCTCCCCAGCAGGTTACAAGCAGAAAATAATAACTGAGCAAATGTATTCAATCCCTACTGCTAAAAATGTTTTGCATAACAACCACTTTGAGTTAATATGTTTTACTTTGTACTTATCTACTTTAAATAAATCATACAAAAATGAAATGTGATGGGAAAAATGTTGCTTTTCTTTACGATATTATCAAATGTACTTTAGTGTTTTGTTTGACATTTTAAAGAAATGTTACATTGAAACCTCAGCGCTATTACTTTTCCTGCCTGTATTTGCCCATTATGCACTTGTATCCTTGATGATTCAAATATTACAGTATTGCACATTTACAATAATATTCACAGTAAATATTTAGTAAACGTGTTTTTTTTATTTTGCTTTTTTAC
Organism: Pyxicephalus adspersus; assembly: GCF_032062135.1. Classification (NCBI taxonomy): domain Eukaryota; kingdom Metazoa; phylum Chordata; class Amphibia; order Anura; family Pyxicephalidae; genus Pyxicephalus; species Pyxicephalus adspersus. The sequence continues at coordinate 96,909,298 of NC_092862.1, forward strand.
ATTTTTTTTTTTACTTAGACATCTGCATACATTTTCTTTCTTTTTATCTGCAGTAAAATTCCAGCAGTGGTATTAACCTTTGAATTAAGTTGTAATATATAGCTGTGTATTTTTTTTTTTTAATCAGAGATATACAATATACACAAGTGCTTCCAGTGTGACATCTCCAAATCATGAAACTACCAGCTCTTCACTAGGTTTGATGAGAGCGAAGACCTATCTTAAATTGGTCTCAGGAGGATTTGGCTTGCCCAGTGCATTATTGTATTCTCTTTATTATCTTCTGACCCTTTTGATCTTCTACCAAAAACAAATTTTTTAAGACCCACTTTGTCGCTTGTATAGACCCTTGGTATCGGTTATGTGCTGCCACCCTTCCTTGCAGAGGAGTGTTTTATTTAGTAATTAACAGTGTATAGGGAAGAGGAGCTGTCATGTTGGTTCTTAAGCTGGAGGATGTGATGAAAGATGATATCAGCGATCCCATCCTTTTCACTTGTTTAGGATTGTCAGGATGAGAAATGTCAGCATTATGAAAGCACAGCTCTGCTCTTGATATGATAAAACCTTTCAAAACCCAGCTCCTACCTATCCTCGTTCTCCTTCTCCTTTCAGCCTCCCTCCCCCCTTTTTATTTTCTCTTTCTCTCTCCACCAGTTTTTTTATTTATCTTGTTTTATTAGATGGCAGAAATATAATTCTTTTCTTTCTTCCTATTATAAGCCACCATTTTTGTTTTATTATATGTTTCACAACCCCTAATGCTCCACTGAAAATTACCTTGTTAAATGACAGTGTTTCAAAGCCATGAATCCTTTCCACCATCCCCTCTGAGGTTTGAAACAGTCAACAGACTGTAAAGAATAAATAATAAAAAAGTATTGATTATTTTGATGACTGTGAGATTCAATTAAGTATTAATTTTGCCCTCCAGTGGACCTATCAAGGTATTCAAACGGTAGGATTCGACTCAGCTAAATGCATGCTGAGTGCTCTAGCCTTAAATAGGGAGAAAATGTGTTTACCTACAGTATTTCAAGAGGAGTGCACTGATGCACAGAGTCCAATATTTAAGTGCTGTGCAAATTAAGCCTCGGTGACAGTGACATTGTTTGCAGCAATATGAGTATTGACTAAAGAAGTGCATTTGATGACAGCTTAAACTATTTGTATTGATTAACATTTTCATAGATTATCATGTGTCATATCAAATTCAGTTTTCAGACGTGAATACATTAAAGAACCCACAGGCACGCATCGACCAATGTGATGATGGGGCATTAGGAGCTTCCTAGCCCACCTCCCAGCACGCTGGTCACCTGTTCCCTGCATAAAAGTCATTTAGGCATGAACTTAGCAATAAATAGCTGCCAGAAAACACTACAGGGTCATTTGTACTATTGCCTTTATTTGGCTGTTAATATTAGCAGTGTTATTTTTCACTATTTTACATAGCTTTCGATACAGCCTACTCACAGTATGACGCCACACAGGGCATAGAAAAAAAACAACTAAAAGCTGTTTTGTGGAAGAGCCCGTGACCTTACGATGGCCTTTGACTAAAATGAGAAGAGCAGATCAGATCGCCAAGAAATACACTTAACATTCCTTCCTTTTGGGGCCTTAATGCCACAGCAATAAGACCAATTGCACTTATTTTGTAAGTATTGTTTTTATTCAGAAAATTTAATTTTTTTAATATTATTTAGCATTTAATTTCCAATAAGATATTTTGAATAAATGTTCCTTTTTTTCTTAAATTATCTAACTGCACTGTACACCTTTTTTTGCAATAAAGTTTTTGTAGTTGCTTTGATGCCAGATGAAAGTGTATTATTGGCAAAATGGGAGATCTTTTATTGCTGTGATATAAAAATAACTGGTATCATCTTTCACTTGAACTTTCAAGAATGTGAATATTTGTTTTCACTGTTTTTTTTTTGTTAGTAGTATTGTTTGTTGATGATTTTTAAGTTAATATATTCATGCCTAATTATTTTGTTGATGGCTGAAGAATATTCCTTTTTAATCGCTGGCAACTCAGGCAGAAATCATCACATTTCTTAGTTTTAGGATCTCTTCACAGAGTGTCTCTGCTTAAAATGCTTAAGTGTTGTTAAGGTGCAAACACAGTCATTCTAAACTCTGTGTGCTGCACAATACTCAGATGACCCTTTCAATGGGAAGCTGACCCTTTCAGTAGGCTGCTGTCCATTTCAATAGTCTGCACTGGTTTCAATACGCTGCTGTCCCTTTCAGCACTAAGCAGGACTCGGATAAAAGGAAATAAAGTTTAAAATGATTCTTATCTGTCGTGAACCTCCCAAAGTCATTCATTCTATTCCTAACTGTATTTAATTAAGAAAGAACTGTGATAAAGCTCATCTGATATTTAATGAGGATATTTTTTAATATTGATGCTGATGTACTGTGATGCTATTATAGTAATTAGAAAGGATTTTGCATAATTTGGAGGCAGTGCATTGGGGGGATTAGGAGTGAATGAAAGCTAGGAGGCAGGTACTTGTATAATCGTTGATCATTACTTTGGGGGGGGGGGGTCATTTATTATAGGCAAAGATGCTTGTTGTTATAGAGTAGAGTGAAGAATCAGTCTGGCATATCATGCATATACACAGATGATTGTAAGCATGCTTTCAAAGAAGTTTGCTCTCCTGAAAGCATTCTGAATCTTTCACATGATAGTTGAGCTTTAATAGGGTGGGGTGTAATGGAAAACTCATTGGATCTGTAATAGCTCTTCACTTGACTGCAGCCAGCAATAACAACAGGAGCAGCTGGGGAGATAAGAGAGACAGGAGTGTGTGTGTGTAAGGGAAAGACAGAAAGGGGGGAAGGTGTTGGGGAGAGTGTACCAACACCACAACGTCCAGAAGTAATTCCTTATTTTCCTCACTCTTTATTTCCCCCCCATCACCAGGATCCAATGATAGCCGGAAAAGTCAGCAAGCCTCTGCTGCTGCTTCGGAGTGAGATGAATGCTGAGTCGAGAGGTGAGGACAAGGCAGCTACTTCAGACAGTGAGCTGAACGAGCCCCTGCTTGGTCCTGTGGAATCAAATGATGGTGAGGACACTCCCAGCAAGCTCTTCGGTAAGTCTGTCTTGGTATTTAATTTCACTTCTACCCTGCTGTCCAAGACACCGGTGTCCCCCGCTTATTAATATGTAGGGCTTTTCTGCACCTTTGTATGTACTTGAAATTCTTGTCATATTAGGTTGTTAAAAAGGGCAGCCCAAGGTGCCAAAAGCTTTTCTTGTATACATAAATTTGAATTACGAAACATTTGACCTTTTTTAACTCATTCTTTGCTGGAGCGGCCTACAGTATTTAAATGCCCTTGTCCCTCCACCGATGTACCGGGGAAATTTTGGTGGTTGTTATAACAATATTTATTATTTGTAATTTAAGTTCATCCTTCAGTACAACTATTTTCCTTTTTGCAGCTTTGGCTTGTTTACGGTTTATTATTTTAGGTTTATCTGGTTGCTGTGATGTGTTTTTGCATTGTGTATGGTATTAGTACATGAGGTTAGTAGACAGTTGAAAATGCAGAACAAGACATCCATAGGTGCAGTTGTATATAATAATGATAACAGAGCAGAAAGCACCCAGCGTAATGATTTTCTTGTAAATAAGCGTGTAATGTCGCTACCGCAGGCTGCATGGTAGGGCAGAGTGCTCTGTATTCTACTTTTTCACAGACATTTGTCATTCAAATGGATAGCCTAGTAGAAGTCCACTCTAGCACCTGTGATCTCCAATTACAAAGAGGAGCAAAGGCTAGGGTGAATGATATTGCTCACACAAGATATATCAGACCTCAAGGTCTCATTTTCGGGTTGAGATGAGGTAATTAGGAAGAATTTTCTGTTCATTTATTACCACTCCGGATTGATTTTTTTAAGTAAAGAAACTGTTCTGGATTATATTTCTAAATACTGACACGCACAGCGAATAACTAGAATAAACATGAACATTTTTTTAATATATAAAGAAATGCAAATTATCTGCCAAAACTTTTTTTAATTAGAAGGATACAGATATTTTCCCTAAAAAATACATGTTCATGTAAAAATAACTTTTAGTAAGTCAAATACTTTAAATAACCAACAAATAATGCTATTTTTAATTTGTAATGTAATCATTTTGGGGTTTTCATCTTTTTTAAGGCTATTTGTGCCCTTTAGATAGGACTGTATGTATGTCTTGTTTGTGTCTGACAAATACGTACACCTGATCTTTGCAACATCGCTAACATTTTGTTGCATGTTTTTTTTTTTAATCACAATTTTTATTGCTATTATAATGTGTTTTTTGTATATTTTTGTTTAAGCACAGTTAATTAACTTTATTTTTTGTTTAATTAAAATGCATTAAAAATTTTGCTGCTTAATGTATTTAAATTGTAGGCCATGATAATTTATTATAAATTGAATATTAACTGTATTCATTTACCATTTAGGTGGTCCATGAAGTCACTGTCTAATGCTTTTTTTTTTACATAGTTTATATTTGTGTCCTAATAACATACTCTTAGATTAATACAATACATTCTAAAGTTAGCCTCTTTTTTTCTGCATACAAAGTAAACATTTAATATTTTAACATCTCCTAATCCCTAACTTCTGCCTACTTTACAAGTGTAGTACATCTCCTGAAACTCTTCCTACTTAATTCTTTTGAAGAACACTCAAAGCAAGTTTACAACTCCCAGTTGGAAATGTGAATGACTGTGTTTTTTCTTTTTACAGAAATGATTATTTAGGTCTGTATTTTAATAATAGTCTCATAAGAAATAAAATACTTAGGCACAGTATCTGGCACAATTTTATAGCTTCTGTATACACTGCAAACGAAAGGCAAAACTGAGTATCAGTGGATCAAAAACTTAACTTTGTTTTTAAGCTATGGTGTAATATATAAATATTGTTTCCTTATTGCATAACAAAAGAATTTCTGCCTTAGGTACGCTGAAGGTGTTTATTGTAAATTGTTTTGAATAATACAATAAAATACAGTGCATTGCGTTCACATTGCATTACTTGCATATTCAGAAATACTTTTATTGAAGGTATATAGATTTCTGTTTTAAAATTAGATGCAACTGAGTTTTTTAAAAATAGTATTTTGCTAGGTGTAGAATGTAAACTGTAAAATAGAACTATTTTCAATCAGCAGATTGGTTTATCAGCATATAAATTGCAGAACTACTTGGTGTTCCACTGGCATAATGTATAGGGTTGTCTGAAGCCATTTATTATACAGCACTTGTTCTTGTTCTAAAATAAAGTTGCAGAAAAAGTTATTTCCATGTATAATGAATGCATTTCGATATTTGGAAGCTTTCATCCAGTGGGTGCTATCTGAACAGTTTATATTGATGGTGCTATAAAATCTAGGTCTACTGTTCTAGCGCAGATTTGGGTGCACATCATCTCCACCCTTTGCTCAGTAATGCTATCACTATTATTGCTGGCTGTCGTCCCTTCAATATCTATTTTTATTCCTTGGCGAGTGTGAAGCGGTGGAACTTTCCCTACTTGTCTACTTACCCTTAAATGCTGTAGTGTGATTGGGAAATCCCAGGTGTTGTGCGTAGCCTGTATGTCTAGACATAGTCTCCAAACAGCCATTGTTGTGCCTCCAACTACTACTTCTGGAGAACAGGATGAACTATGAAATAAGGACATGAAATGATGTTAAAGTATGTGATACATTGTATTGATCCCCAAAACAATTTAATGGAACACTCAGTTATATTGAAGTGCTTTAGTGCTTTTTGATTACTTAAGTAGAAAACATTGGTGGGAAAAAAACAAAAACAAAACAAAGGAAGTCAGTTAAAGTATAACATATTTTTCTTAAACTTTGAGATCTAGTGTATATAATTAAAAAAATGTGATTATGCTGTAGTGTAGTGTAGTGATAACCTAAAGAACTGCTAAGAGTGTGATAAATATCTGATAGGAGGGCAGTATTTATACTTCTTGTGTGAACCAATTTGTTTCTTTATCTTTCTAACCCCCAGTCCAAAAATCAAATGGAGAGTCTGAATAAGAAACATAAAGGGTTATTGCTGAAATTTAGACTAATCTTGTAATCTAGTAAACCTTTTCTTGTTTTATAGGTATGAAAGGGTTGGTGTAGTTGGTGATGTTTAAGCGTATTTGTAAAATGTCCAAATCACCCTGTTGCAACATTTTACTGTCCAGCATAAATAGTTTCTTCCTAAAACTAAAAAAAAAAAAAATAAACAAAAAATTCAAATTCACCGTAAAAAGAATAACTCTGCTTAGATTATAACAATTAAACTTTTAGTAATTTTGACAAAATTCTGCATTTTATATTTGGTTATAATATGTCTTTTTAAAACTGATCAACATGCATTCCACTTAAATAGGTATGTTTTACCAGGTATGTATAGTATCTAAATTGATTACATGGTCGGTATAACTTACATCTAGCATACAAACAGAGCCCAAAAAAGTACATTTTCAGTAACAATTTAAGAAGCACTTGCTACAGAGAAAATTCTAAGGGGCTCTGCACATATGACTCATTATTGTATTGCCCCCTGCAACTGTTATGCAATGCATCCCACTGTGTTTCTATGGGACTCTAAGCACCTCAGCCACATTTGAAATGAGAGTCATTGACCTCTGGGAAAAAAAGCATAAGCCCCTCACAAGACCATTTAAAGGAACAGAGCATACAAGTGCAACAAAAAAGTCTAAATGTTAATAAAAGAGAAACTATAATCATTGAAGCTTTAATGCTTTGTTTTTTTTCGGTTTGGTGTAAGTGGTCTATACATTGTATACAAGGACCAATATAAAAAAAAAATTCTTTGCTAAAATGCAGGGAATGTTCTGAAGGAATAGCTATAGGAATCCTAAACAAATTCTTTAAACTTTGTGGTGGAAATCATTTCATTGTTTCAAAGTCCTGCATTTATAGCTGCTTTTTTTATAGCTGGTTTGACGCTTTAGACTGTGTGATATGTTGCATTCTTTCTGTTGTTGCAGACTCTTGTATCATACTTTTTAAATCTATATACAGGGTACATATAGTATGGGATACATTTCTTCAATATATGGCACATTTGTTACACTTTTGTACATCCTATTGTTCTGTGTAACTTGCCACTACATGGAGTTTGCTTCTATTTCTATGAAATTTATAAAAAGTATGTATTCTTGAATATAGTGGACCTTCCAATTTGCAAGTGATGTTCCCTATGCTAATTATTACACATATACCAAAGCCCTTGTTTCTACATGTGTATTGCAATTTAACATTATGTAGCAATGTGTTGTTTTGATAATACCATGAAGATTATATGCTTTGATACCTCATCTACAAAGACATACCTCTTTTATTTGCTTACAAAAATGTGTACAAAATATTGTTTCAAGCAAGGTAATGTGCAGGTTGTGTTATGTATGATGTGTTAGCAGCAGCTATTTTCAGAAACTAATGGCACATTTTGACATAATAACACATAAACTGTAGTTGAATATAAAATCTGTGCACAGCATGGAATCTGACCGTGCTGTGAAAACACAAAGCTGTAAAGTAAGCACTTGTTTTAGGTGTACATGTATGTAGGAATGTGTACGGACAACACAAGTGTTGTGATCAAAGCTGGGCTGTGGAGGTATGAGTGTCTGCTATGGTATTTTTATTACATCTTTACGTAACTGCTGCAGTTTACTATTTTATGATAGTTCATGAGCATTTTGGTATGTAAACTTTAGCTACAATGCCTAAAGAGCATGCTAACACCACAAATACCACTGCTACATAGAAGTTAATTTTTTTTTTAATTCAGTAACAATAATGTTGCTCTTACAAAGGGTTGATAATAAGTTAGGTCATAAGCAGGACACATCCTTTGAGTACGAAAGTACAAAAATAGGCAGTAGGACAGTACAACAAAATCACTTGCTACACAAAATATCAAATTTTAAGCAAGCTGTAAGACTAGTTAAATTTCTTTGCCTAAAGTCATCTCTTTTACTTAGCCTATCAACTTTTTCCTAAAATATATTGAACTTTATCTCCATTTTTGTCAATAGACATAGTAAAACATTCTAGTTAAACCAGAACCCATTCCTCATTTAGGTAAAAAAAGCAGTATTACATGTAAAAAATAAATCATTAGTAGAAAAAAAATAATGCCTAGGTGAAGTGATGCACGAGCCTTCTGGTAACATCCTGGGTAATCTGAGATTCTTACATAAAGATGCTTTAGACTGTTAAATCTTCAGATGCAACCTTCTACAAAGCAGAATTCCAGTGACCAGGACAGGTTTTGCCATTTGTTAGCATAATCACAGGGGGATGAGTCTTGGCACCAGCAGGAGACAAGGCTTAATAAAAATTGAAGACCCATGTACAGATGCATGGAAACCAAAGGGACAAAAAGATTAATTTTAAGTCTAAAACAACATGCACAAATAACCACAAAGTAACTGAGCAACAACACTATTCTTACCTTTAAAAATGTAAAAACAAATATATGTATATACATATATATGTGCTCATGTTTATTCTGAACTCTAATTATTATAGGAAATAAAGCAGCAAGTAGAGACAACAATGTGTTTTTCTGAAAAAGTGAACCTATATAAATTACCTTCAGTGGATATAATCAGATGTAAAATGCTTTGCAGCATGGTGGCACCTGCAGACTGCTAGTGTGTTTCTGGTCTGGGAAAGGAAGGATTTAGTACGTCACATTATAGTGACAAGATTGTCTTCTTGGTGCAGCAGAGCAAGGGTTTCTGTGACTGTGCCAATTCTAATTACAGGCAGCTATTGTAAACCTGCTGACCTGCAATCTCAAAACATAGGAGTAAAGGGGATACCTTGTGTTCTTTTGAGTACTTAATGGTAAGACATAATATTATTAAAACACTGGGACATCTAAATAAAATTGAAGCATTGGCTGATTGATCACAGTTTACCTTCAAACGTGTGTGTTGCTAGAAAAGGGGTGATGTTTTTTTTTTTACTAAAATTTATAAGGGCTCTAACTGCTAAAATGTATTAATGTAGGTGTCCCCATTAGGGAGATCCCCTAATTGTTTCCATCTGCCAAGCAACCCTGTCTAAACAGAGCCTTGAGTCCTTCCTGGCAGTAGACATAAGACCTGATGGGTTTAGTTCTGAAAGTCCCTCCAAATGACAGGAGCTATTAACAGAATAACATTACAAAAGGCTGTTGCACTTCATATATGATAATTGTAATACTTGGAAATTGGAGACTCATGGAGTTTATTCAGAAAGATATCAGAATACCTATAAAGACTGACTCTACTCATTATTATCATGAGTTGATGGCTTGCTTAGCTGTTTTAAAATTTGCCAGTTGTGGTCTCCATCTAACATGACTTGGAGAAAGGGGGTAAAATGTTGTGACCCTACAACTGAAAGTGTCTGGGAAATGGCAGGTTATTAGGTATCATTTCAATAAAATATGCAGTTCTAAAAATATTAAACAGTGAAGGAGAAAACAGTGTAAGAAAAAAAGTTGAAAACTTTCTTCTTGTAATAACAGGAAGGAACAATGGTAAAATAGAGAAACAGACTGGTGGAGGGAACCTGAGGCAGAGAAACCGAAAGCACAAAACACAGTCTGGACAATAAATCCTTATTAATGTAGAATAGAATTATGGTTTTTATGGGTGAACATTGTCTTTTTGTCCCTTGGATATGCTTTATTGCTCCCTCTGTGATTTCCTTGTAGCTGACAGTTGCTACCGGTATTACTTCTGGTCCATTTCTGATCTCATAAAACAATCATATCTTAAGTGAATCTTAATTAAAATCTACTTCTGGACATATCCAGCCAATTATCCCATCCTTGATCTTTTATCAACCAATCAGGCCTGTATGCATGTTTGCAAATGTGTATATGGTTCTCCTAGGTACTGCCCGGGTTAAACACGAGATGGGGACTGTAGGTTTGGTCCTAAGTTGAATTTGTATGTAAATTGGAACAGGTACATTATTTTAATAAATTCAATTAGGACAGATGTTTATGTTTACAAATTATTAGGTCACATACTGTCAGTTACTGTAAAAAATCTTCACTGTGAGGTAATTACAAACAAAAAAAAATAATAATCCTTATAGAGCCTAGACATTCATTAATTTCTGGAGCAAGCTGTGCTTTGATATGCAAAAAGAAACAACTGCAGAGTTTGTCTTGGTGATTAAGGAGTTACAAGAGGCTGCAGAAAGAGCTCACCCCCCTAAGATCACTCACAACCTAAGCTGTGTTTTATTCTGCAATTCATGCAAACCTCGCCCTTCCCCCTTCAAGCCTCTGTCCTGCACACAGCGAGCAGGGAAGCCCCATTGGTATTTAGGAGACGTCCTTATGTCAGATGTCCTTCACCCAGGGACTACCAGTACATGATTTTTAAAGTGTTTTCCTACAGATATAATTTGCTTTAAGGCTAAATATGAGCCAGGTGGCAACCTTATCTGTGTACAAAAGATCAATTATTTACGATGGTAGGATGATGGTAGGATGATAGGATATTGAATGTGTTTGCTGTGTTTTGAAGCTCCTGACTGATCATGTATTGGATTGGGTGGTTGAGCCCAAATATAGTAGTAGATTTGCTGATGTGTACCAGGCCTTAGCTAGAATACAACTAGTTCAATTAAAGCTATGTTAATAATTTGTTACTAATCAGTTACAAATACACAGCGTGTAATTGCTTATTGGAAGTTCTAGTCACTGGATATTATTACATTTCTGTGAGTTGCATAACAGATGTTTCTAAAAGACAATTTATTATAGAAGTTGTACACAGTGGAATGAGCAAAAGCAGTCAACTACTACATTTATTGGCAGAAAGAGAGAAACTGTTATTATTATTTTTATTCAGTTGAGGGGCAATGCGTTCTCATGTAAAGCAAAACTGGAGGCTTTTCCTGGAAACAGAAAAGTTTGTTTTGTAAATAGAGAAATTTAGGTTGAACTATTCCCTTTCACTTTAAAAAAAAGTGCACCTACACTTACAGAGGTTGTTTTTAGTACTGTATCTTCTGATATGCATGCTTGTAGCCCATTAAAAAGCACCTGCCATGCCAAGTCCTACCCACTGTTTTCTGAATCCACATCACTATTTTTGAAACTGAAAGGGGAGGCTCGGAAAGGCTCGGACTAGGTAATGCAAGTTTTTTTGTTTTTTTTTTATAATGTAACTAGGTTTGTATTTGTTACGAGTGTCATAGGAACATTTCAATCTGTTTGAGGCATCTATATTAACACAACAGTACTAAAAGCTGGTATTTTGTCATATTTATTCTTATAAATGCTTTGTTAATATCTAATGATGGTTGGGATGACTGAGGGCACAGGTACAAAAAGTATGTGAGCCATGTCCATCAAAGCAAAACATTTTGGCTTTATATCCATTTAAACACAAGTCGTTAGGTTAATTAGTTTCCCCCAAATTGACCATAGACTGTATTAAGTCATATGACTATGGTAGGAACATTCTCTTGTGAGCCCCTTTGAAGGACAGCTAATGACATGATAATGGACTTTGTAAAGTGCTGCATATTATGTCAGCACTATATAAATACTATTTAATAACAATATTAATAGAAACAAATAATTTAAAATGAACTTTAGTTAAAACTAAAAATTATTATTCTCTATTTGAGAGAACAATTATTATTTATACATTCCCAAGTTTCAATTCAGTTTCAGTTTTTTTTAAAGATTACAGATTTCTCCTAATGCAGTCTAATTTTTTACATTTTGAAGCTTGATATCTGTAATTGTTGCTTCAAATTCTCTTTAGGGTTGCTTGAAAAAATAATTATTAATGTAATATGTGTCATATTGTGGTTTATTTATAAAAGACTACACATGCAAGTTGATATTGTTTTTAAATTCTTTACTCTGCTGTTCTTCAGCAGGCTTAAAAAAACCTTTAATATGTAATTCACCTTCTGTATGAAAAGGGTAAATGCTAGTTTTTCTAAAAATTCATCACACTTTCTCTACCTGCTTTATTTCTTACTAAAATTCACCTGGTTTAGTATTTTCAGTAGAAATTGTCTATGCAGAGTGTGGAACTCATGTTTTCAGTACAGGTTCAATATTCTGTGGTTGCCTATTTATTTGTAATGTACAAATTAAGATAAAACAGATATATCCCCCCTCCTAGATCTTTTAGGCCCAGCACATCAGGATTGTGGGCTGGTATTCCTGTAGCTAAGCAGGGAAATGTTGATGAACATTAGCACCCCAGGGTATGTTGGCACTTAGTTGCTGTAAAGATACTAGCCCATATGCATGGTACTCCAGGCTAGTTAGTCTTTTTTAAATTTGGCTTGCATTAAAAAAAAATAATGTCCTCCAAGTATAAAAACAACATTTCCTTTAACAATAATCTTTATTGGTTTTGCAGAAAAGAATAGAACAGCAGAGTACAAAATATAGGTCATCCAAAATAATAAGGGGCAGGAAAATGTATAGTGGACGTTGGAACAACAAACAGGAATCAAAAATTTAAGGGGTATGCCTTCCAGGTAGGAAGTAGTGATGCCCACAGGACACAGCATAGCTAACAGTACATTGTTGTTGTGAGACATTCCTGAGCATGAAGTAAGGCAGTATTGATGGACCTACTATCTATAAATGGATACAATAAAAGCTAAGATATAATGTTCCAGGAAGAAATTAGAACAATGGATATAATATAAACAGAAGCGGGAACATCGAATGAAAAGAAAAAGAAAGTAAAAGCAGGAGAAGGAGTAAGAGAGTATAAACAATATTTGAACACCATGGAAAGCTCATGTGAGCATATTTGCCTTTAGGTTAAAAGCCTTTGTTTAGTGTACAGGTGTTACTCATTTACTAAATGCTGTGTTCACCTAATGCACATTCATTCTATTTTAAGTAGCTCGAATGTGATTGTAGAAAGCCATGTGAATGCTACTGGATCTCATTTGAGTGAATGTCCTTAAAGAATTCAACTCAACTGCATTTTAGGAAACACTGTTGCAGATTCCTACTTCTTTTCTCCCTTTTTTTTTCTGAAACAATGCTTTTTTATTCTTCATGTCCTTTCCAAACTGAATACCAAAGAGCAGGTTTAGCCATCTTCTAACAACATGGTGAAATCTTGGGTGAATCTTGATTGAAAATATTTAAAATGTACCATTCAGTGTTCTATTAAGTAAAGCTGCAGTGTCTCAAGGAGTATCTTGAAAAAAGCAAATCTTTTTTCAGGGGATGCCTAAAACTGTGACCTGTATCTTACTGCAGACTTCAAGTAAGAAAATCAGTAAGGCAATCACAAAGCAGAAAATGACATATCTCAGGGCATTCTCTACACCTTAAGTGTACAAAATGCCTCCAGGTTGCTACAGTATATTGCATGAAAGTTTTTGACAGTTTTAGAAAATGACAACTACTGCACAGTAATATGGAAAGGTCAATTTTATTATATTAAATTACAGAAAGGCATGTGTTGCAAAGTGGCGTTTTCCTTTATGTTCCCTGGTAGTATTCCCGAGCCACACTCGGGGTGGAATTTTCATGAGTTTAAAACTCCTACCTTGTTCCTACGTTCAAGCGGCATCCTCCAGCTGCGCCTGCGACGCCCTATAGCGATGTCTGCGGCGTCCTCCAGTGTTGTCCGGCATCTTCTTTCCCTGGTGATGCCGGACGGGCATCTGCGTAACCTGGCGATGCCTGGCCGGCATTTGTGTCCCTGGCGTGTGAACATTGGGGATGCTGGCTGGGCATCTGCTTGCAAGTCTTAGGCTTGAGGGCGGTACTGTTACTCAGGTAGGTGGGTCCGGGCGGGAAATGGGGATTTTTAAATGTACCGCTTTTACATTTAAAAATCTTGATTAATCATACTGCCAAGAAAGTTAAAGCAAAACTAAGGATATTAATATGGAGCTCGCAACCCCTCACCTTCTCCTTGGAAATTTACCCGTCCCCAACTTTTGTAAGGGCAGGTATTGATGCTGGAAGAGAAGACCTGGCTTGCAATCAGCATTTTATTTTATCCCAAATTTGGCTAGTTTGGTTGAGGTCAGTCTTACAGTTCTGCTTAAGTTCTAATATGCCAAACAAGCTATAGTATCAATAAAGGATAAAACATTGCCAAAAAAGTTTTTGAGATCCAATGCATTTATTTTATACAAAAATTTCCCATTACTAAATACTCAGTTGGTCTCAACTGCAAAGATAACAAGCTGGTTGTTTCAAAATCAAGACTGAAATGAAAAGGACACATAAAAGTTAAGAAATTTACAGAAAATATTATATTTACTACTAGCCATGTATGAATACTCAGATTGATAATACGGGTCTCACTTTTCTTGTAGAAGACATTTGCAACTGTTGTGCAAGGACAAAAAGTGCTTTACAGGTTGATATTAAATCATGAACACAAAAGCTGATAGAACATGGTTGCCAAGCCATGTATCTTCTTATTTATAAGCTTCTAAATCTAACCTGATACCTAAGATAGGGGTGTATATACGACCTACATGGAAAATATGTACAACCTAATGGAAAAGCCTGAACCACAAGTGCTGTCAGGTGTCAAAAAAAGCTCTGATTCTACAAACACTACTTCAGAAATACCAAGCAACAGAGGTGTGTACTGTAAAATAGACAGTACACAGGGCAAAACACAGGGGAGTTTTTAGATTGTGGGGGAAGGTTAAGGGCGGATGAGTTCCAAACAGATTATGGTAGAGAGTTCCAAAGAAGTAGAGAAACATGAGAAAATCCTGTATTGGAGAATGAGTAGAAGTGACTGGAAAATATGTATGTCATTGATAGGGTGGAGGTTGCCTTTTGGGACAGTATCTGCAGAAGTGTACATTTATTATGGGGAAGCCTGCAGAGTGCTTTGTAAGTAAGAGTTAGGATCTTAAATGGTTATCCTTTGTGCATTGGGCAACCAGTGGAGAGACTGAATGAGGTTGATGGGGGGCAAGGTGATGATGATCCATGCATAACAGATAAAACTGGGTTCGGGTGGCCAGACAGTTTGCAGGTGCACCGCAGAGCTGCACTAATCAATCAGGGCATGCATCAGCAGTTACGTTGCATCAAAAATGATAAAGGAATAAATGCAAGAGTTGTTTTTTAGATGAACAAGAAAAGAGGTGGTTAGCATGTCCATATGTGGTTTGAGTTAGAGTGGCGGATAAAGGTTTTTGCCCAAGTAACATGCTTGAGGAGCAGAAGTTATTGCTATATTTTCAATGTTACCTTGGATGTACAACAGTAACAGTTTTTTCAAAATTCAATGGTTGTGTACAGCCAGAGAATTCTCCTCAAGCTGTTTTAAAGGCATGCCAGATGGGCTTGGAGAGGTAATAAATTTGCATTTAGAATTACTGATATAACTTGTAAGAATGACAAAAAAAACTTACGTTTACCAGAAAAGATTTGTTTTTTCTATTAATATACAACTGATGTGAGCTAAAAAGCCTCTTTAGAAGCATATATTATTAACATATATTTACTGTCAGCTTATATCTTGTAATGCTTTGTTCACAGCTGTACATGTCTCTTATTTATGATGCCTAACTTAAAAGACTTTCTAAACCAGCCAAACAGCTACGTTATAAAAGTTTTCATTTAATATATTTGAAGTTTAGAGACAACACCTTACAAATTCAAACAATAATTAGTAACACAGTTGATGGAATTGCTTCATTTAAGCAAGTCTGTTTGCATGTACGCATTTGAAATGCAGTACTTGAACATTACGTGTCACTAATAAGTAACCAGACGACCGCCAAAATTTTCTTTGAAGTACCTGTTCTGCACGTGAAGATATCCGTCGTTTCCTAATTAAAAGGATTCAGCTGTGAAAACACGTGCTTTCCATCCACACATGCTAAAGATTTGAACAGGTTTTCAACTTGATTTCTTGTTAGAAGATAATAAACCGATAATTTGTCTGAAAACCAGGGCTTTCGGTTGATTGGGATCTTTGCTGGCACAAGTCTGGAGATAAATAATACATCAGACGTCCTCACGTTAAAAGGAAGAAGACATGAAGAAGAAAAACATAAGTAGAATTTCTTCACGGGAGATTTGTGATTACTTAAGCCCTCCAAGGGAATGAAGGAAAGTGAGTTATCACGTGCACTCTCTAGTGCAGATCTCTTTATTGGAAGCAGCAGTCTTTTGATGAAGATGACACAACTGTATGAGGCCTTAATAGCCAACTGTGCGACAGTGTCCCTTTCCCTTGTTTTACAACTTGTCATTAGTTGAGCTACAAATCAAAGAAAAAACAAAACCCAACACAAATCAACATAAACGTGTGAATAAACTGTTGTTGTTTATAAAGTAGTTAGATTTAAGTATCATATGTTTTTCTGTTATCTCAAGGATACTCCTCTGACAGAGTATCTCCAGTATAACTATACATTGTTCAAAACTGCCTTTCATTCTTCCTGAAATGTTTAGAAAGGGAAGCCAAGTCAAACCTAAAAAGTACTGGATAGTTTTGAAAAATCATCAAAATGAACAAATGCATGGTACAAATAACAGGTATTTATCTTACAAGCATCAAAGATTTGAGAACACCCTGCACGTTTCCTGGACATTTCCCCAGACATTTCTTTTTCTTGCACAGAGCTTTTTTCGCATTACTCCAGACCTGCTGATGGAAAAAGCCTCCAGAATGGACCAAGAATATGGTGGATGGAAAAATGCCTTTAGGCTTAGGAAGAAACTATGTCTTTAAACGTATAAAACCTGGGAATGTTTTTATATATACTGTAAAATAAGATCAAAAGAAGGTCAGGAAATGGCCACATGATACATTTAAAGAATCCCAAGAGCATCCTAAGCCTTTCCCTGCTAGCATAATTAAAATAGCGGACCAGGACACTGTTAGTTTCAATGTGCTGTTATTACCAGCTAGAAGCCAGCCAATCTTAAATTCTACTGACAACTCCTGATCAAAGTAGAAGTGTTTTGGTCAGCTGATAACATCTATAGGACAGTGATCTGAACCCCGCTCATGGTATCAATACTCAGTTGCAGGTCCTAGGAGCCCGGGACAGGCACAAACTGGTCAGAATGGAGAATGGAGGAAGTACTTCTAGTTCAGAGATCTCAAACCCCAGAAAGCAGCAGAGTCATTTGCTCCAATTTTTTAGGATGGAGTTAAATAACAAGCCTTCAGGTTTTGGGGTTAAAGAAATCCTGGAGGATCAATTTTTTAATTGCCTATTATACAAATATACTCTTCACCTGCCTAACCATCACTCTGCACTACTCACTCCAAAGAATCACTGCTAGAGAACCACTTTAAGCTTGTAAGGCTGCTTGAAATAGTAAAGTTTCATGAAAAAAAGTTTCAAAATAGTTTAGGAGTCACCTATGGACAATTTTACTAAAACTGGGATATATTTTTTTGTCTCTGTGCATTAAAATAGGCTTTTGGGAATTTTTTTACTAACAATATAGATTTATGGGCATAAAATTCATCTTTTAACATCAAAGTTAAACTGATCCCAAATGCAAGTGAAAAGCACTTGAAAGCATGCTGCATTTTCCAGTCTACACAAGTGTTTACATATGTATGAACTGGTTGTCTGTTATACACCAGCTGTAAAGTTTTATTATTCATAAGCAAAATGCTTTTGTGAGAAACAACCTTCTTTCGTGTACTATTAAGTACTAATGTTGGTCACACACTTGGTGCAATTGTTGTCAGTGTCAGAGCTTTCAACTAACTTTTAACCACAGTCATATTCCACTTTCACCAATTTCCCAATTCTCAATGAATGAATAATGAAATTGTTGAGAGATCAATTAACACCACAGTAGGGCCATAATAATGTAATTTGTAATCTGTTTCTATACTGGCAAAAGGATAACTTGCATCATTAAACTAAACTTTAAAATACATTTCTATTCTGAAAGAACCTTATCCATAAACTTTTATAAGTTTGTGTATTATTGGAATTTGTGGTTAAGGTTCTTCTAGAATAGAAATATGCCATAAAAGTTTTGTCTTTTGTCTACAAGATTTTAATGTGAATGTATATTCCCTGTATATTTTTGTATAGTTTCTATACTAATGTAGATAATTAGTTTGCCATAACTGGGGAACAGAATAAGCCATAGGTGGTAGATTAATGTGATTAAAAGCTTTACAATAAGAAGTAGCATTTGGCCTCTAACATATTCCTGATTTTTCTATGTTAAAGCCAAACTAAATCCTCAAATCATATTTATTATATATTACTTGCATATAGTTTGTTGAATTTCACCTGGTAGGTGTAGAACTTAGAAACTTTTTATGAGTAAGGGCTCTTCAGGTATTGCATAAACAATTGTAACTATGTAAGCATCATGGATTATAAAGCTGAATATGTATAGGTAAAACGCTATGTGTTTGCATGTAAATGTTTTTGTCTATTTGATCCCACACAGGGTATTTGCTCAGCACCATAGACCAGGAGGTTGAGATGTGAATTTCTGAATAATGTTGTAGGGACTGGGTATCCTGCACTCTATTACAATTTTGCTCCTGGATTATGATACACTTTAAGTGTTAAATAATACAAACATTTCAGCGAATCTTTGTGTTTTTTTAAATGCCTGGGAATCACAGTTTAATGTGCTGCCCATTGAAGGCACCGTTGTGTAAATATTGAGGCGAGATCCTTTTCAACCGAAATGACCTCATAAGTATAAATGCCTGTGTTGAATATAACTTTGCAAGTTATATTACCTGACCTTTTATACAACTCAATACAAAATAAAAACTTTTATACTAAATCTAATATTTTATTTTAATGAGAACTGTATATATTGATATATTCAGGTAATTGGTCACATACTGGATCATTAATTTATATAGCACTTTGAAACCTTTAATGGAGACAGTATGATAAGTATAAAAAAGTAGATATGGATTTTGCACATTTTGAAATACTTCAATTAGATGTATATTAACACTTAGGGTGATTTAAAACAAGATGCTAAATATGCAGTTCAAATCCATACTTGGAAACTATTTTTCCTTCTATTTGGGTGATCCAGGCAAGGCTGCCCGACAGCATGACAGAGCCCAATTGTTCTCTAGTGATTATACTCCTCTCTCACTGTGTGTATTGCTTTTGAAGGGGATTACTGGAGGTTGATATCAAGGCAAACCTAAAGAGCTAGTTTAACTTAAAATACATTTGATAATGTATTCTTAATATCTATATCATAACATAACATAGCCCTCTAATAATAGACATGTCATAGACATTGCATAATGCTCATGTCTGCTGGTGGCAAGTGGTGAATATAAAATATCAATATGCAGTATTTCATGTCAATTACTATGAGAGAGAGAGAGAGAGAGAGAGACTAGAAATTCCATCCAGGGTAGATTACCAGGATGGCAGGTGCTGCCAAACAATGTAAATGAATTAAATCAGGATTGAAATAGGTGAAGAACAACCAACAAGTTGTCTGTTTAGTTTGCAATATAACTTGCAACAGCATGAAGTGTGAAGGACTGTTGCAAATTTTATCACATTCTCTAGCTGGGAGGGTCTTCAAACTGTATCATTATTACAACTACATCATAATTTTAAAGTGCAAGGTATGGTGAAAACCTCTCTGAAGTTACCATTGTACGTGTACCTACTTGCACATGCTCCCACACAATTTATTGACCCAAAAAAAAAAAAAAAACCTGAACATTTAACCTCTCTTCACTTCCCCAAAGTATTTTTATTACTATCTGTTTCCTATTTGTAGGGAATGCCCCACGCAACAGTACACACAATGATCACAATATGACCAAGGTCCTACACTTTCACGTTTTATTTACAAATTTAAGCAAAATGACATGCAATGAAAATTGGGCAGAGCTAAATGGTTACATTGTTTACAGAATGTGCTTTATTATGCACAATGTTAAAAAAAAAGCTCCTGCTATGCAAATAGTAAAAATGTTGGCCAGAAACTGGAAGTTCTAGAAAACAAGTGAAAAACAAGAATGCTATGAAATACAACCAAGACAGAAGAGTACTGCTGCTGTCCACAAATACATATAAGAATAGGTGCTGATAATAACATCCAGCATACAGAATGAAAGTAGAAACTGAGAATTACACCCAGCATACAGCACAAGGGGAATGGAATTGAGCTGTGTTCATTCTTACAAATAGGTCTAATGCTTTGTATCGGTTCCTAACACAGTACTAGAGAAGTACTACTGTGCAGCATCAACACATATAGATACAAACAGGAATGGAGAATTTCACCCAGTGCGCTAAACAAGTGCTATAAGGAGAAGTGACCATCCATACAGAATAAGAACAGTTGCTGAAAATTAAATCAAGAATACAGAAGCCAAGAATTGATACTGTACCTTACTGACAACAAAGTCTATAAATGTTTTTCCCAAAAATTCTAAAAAACGTTTAGCCAAAATGTACACATTTTTTGCATTGTATTTATAAGAGTTTTTTAGTTAGGCTAAAACATTTAAACTGACCCCACTGTGGGCACCAACATAACCTGTATACAATTCTCATATGTATATGGTGTCAACCCTTTTTTGAAAAGTAATGAATACAGTTCAGAAAAGTGAAGATACAGGAAAATGGACAGTTTTAGACCTGATGAGTGAGAGGAATCATCGAAAATTTATATATTACAAGGAAATAGTGTCACTCATACCATGCAAAGTGAACACTTTAATGCTCCTTTGCCAGGAGCACAACACAGCCTTTTAGGTGCTCTAGTTAAAAAGGTACCTTGGGTAAAGAAAGGCATGTGAGTCATTCTATGTCACATCACTGGTGCTTGAATATTGTCTCAACTCTGGTACATGAAGGCAATGAAGGTCCCCATCCCTGTGTATGCTCCACATGGAGCAACATGGTGATTATTTAGCTCTGTCCTTCTTGGATGCTCCATGGAGGCTAAATGGAGGGGTGTGAGCAAGAAGTTAAGGGGATTTTGCTCTGTTGGCAAGGGGGACACTTAAATGAACCTTTTGCTTTGCCCTACATAGGCTAAATACTAATTCTAATGCTTTAAAGATTACCCCACAAATGTTTTATTGTAAATCAATAGTAAATAAAAAAAAATTAAAATAATTGAAAGTGATAATCCTATTAAAATTGAGATGAAAGATGGCAAAAAACATTTCAATGATTATTATGTGAAGGTATTTTTTATTGCAGTAATTATACTTTATTTAAAATTTGCATGTGAGAAAAATCATCAGTTCATACTTAGTATCCTAGTTCATACTAGGTATCCTAGCCTATTGTAAATGCAATAAACAATCTAAGATATTAAATCACTTGTTCAGGGATAATACAGGGCAGCCTTTGGGATTTTCTAAGATATCATTGTTCGATGTAAAGAAATTGCATCTGAGATCTAATCGGTTGCTACAGACCACCTTACTTGCTCTCTTAACATATATGATGTTCATAAGACTCGGAGTGCTGGTCTGATTTTAAAGCATGGCATGAATATAAAATGATGTATATTTACTTTGAAAAGCATATTACAACAATTTCAAATTCGAAAGATTTAATTCTGATGTGTTTGCAGATTAAAACTGTTTCATCTGTATATTTTACCATAGAATGATCATTTTCACTCCATTGTGATTATTGACCAATTATTAGCATTTGTTCCTTTTTGCACTTTATACTGACACCAAGCTCAATTTTAACATCCTCCCAGTGACAAAATATTGAAGTAGGCGAAGAGGAAAACACAGTACCAACATCTACATAAGGATCCTGAGTATTTTAACATTTGTAATGGTGCTAATTTAAAACGCTTTTTAGAAATAAATTTCCACATGAGCTCCTGCAAGCCGTAAAAGCCTGGCATGTAAAACAAATTGTTTGTAACTGATGGCCTGACATATTTATTGTCAAAAAGAAATGGACATTAGACTGAAAAGCAGTTGTTAAAGGCCAAACAGTTTTTTCCCCTCTAAAGATGGCAAAGATGTGCGACTGTTCTCCTTTTTTCCCCCTAACAATGAACCACCCCTTCAGACATCAAAAGACAAGATAATAAGGCACTTCAAGCACAATCCAAGATTATATTCAACATCTAAAGGCTCATCTCTTGTCAGTTTGCATTTACTCTCCCAGAGATGTGATGCTTCTATCATCATGCTGTCAAAAGGAGTCTGGCAAAAGTGATGAGGCCTCTCATTTCACACACTTAGTGTTTTATCAAATAGCCCACGCTCTTTCTGATTCAGCCAAAATGGAGGGATAATTTGAGGAAGGTCATGCACAAGTACAAAAATCTTGTATTGATTTGTGTGATTAGGAGGCATTAAAATTGCACGTTTATGTTAGTTTCCAAGATGTTTTGTCACTTTATTTAGTAATACACTTTTCTGGTTTGGAGGGAAAATGAAAATGTTCCTGGGGCCTGTGTGAGGGGGGATGTTAAGATTTTCACAAAAGAAGCTTATCGCCGATCTCTGCTTTTGATGATAATCGTCATAAAATTTCTAGCATTATACTTTTTGGTATAGTGTATAAACATTGTAAAGTCCTGTAAGATGTCAAATTAGGAGAACCGAATGAACGATTTTACAGATTGTGCCACTATAGGTGCCTTAAATAGGTGTAAACATATACATATGTGTATACAGAAACTGTGAAAATAGGCAATTTGCTCTTTAAGGCAAGTCATCAAATTTGGCAGTAGTCCAATCCATGCAGCCAGCCTCATACAGAGCCAGATTTGTTTCAAAAGGAATCTAAGGCAGAAACCAGGGGACCCAGCTACAACTCCTATGCTCCTACAGTAAACCAAGGAGATGGTGCAGTTGGTCAAAGCTGTGTGCATATGTCACTTCATAAGGGAGAATGCATCCGTAGGCAGTTGAGCTCTAATGAGGTGGGCTGCATCAGTACAGACGATGCAGAGTGGGTGGCTTCTCTATGTCTAATACAATCATTATCAGTGTCAACGGAAGGGTGCGGCCAAAGATTCTATCTTTCCTTCCATCCAGACATTACAATATGCAATTTTCCAATCCACCACCATATTTTGTGTTGATTCCTCGTTACTGTTGTCTAAATTTTCCTAGCTTTCCTATACTGTTGTCTTTGGTTGTCTATGGTTTTAAAATTCTACATTTGACACTTATAAAGCCTTTAAAAGCCATGAATATGCCTTTTTTGCACTTTTGCATTAATATTATGTTGGAAGTTAGAACAAAAGAGGCTGTGTGTATTCTTAGAAGTTATGGTAGGGATGCGATGGGTAAAAAGAGTATGGTGACCTTGACCTCCAGGGGTAGATAGACCTCACCAGCTTCATATATGACTTTCAGTTGAACTTGAGAAGTAAAACCTTCCAAATTTTATGAAAATAATTTATATTAAGAAAATCTAAGAAGTGAAATCCAGAATGGACTCTACTTTGGATACATATTTCTGATGTTTTCACATTTGCATACATTACTATATTTTATACAATAATTAAAATGTAAGAATTATTAATATGGACAGATAATAATATTATTATTATTACTACTACTAATAATAATAATAATAAACAGTATTTATATAAGGATGACATATTACTCAGTGCTGTACATTACATAGGGGCTGCAAAAGACAGACAGATACAGACAGTGGCACAAGAAAAGGACAGGACACTGCCCAGAAGAGCTTACAATCCTAGAGGTGGGGAAAGCAGGACACAATAGGAGGGGGCATATGGAATGGTGGGAAGTAGTGAGGGTTTTAAGAGACAGAAGAAGATGAGCAGAAAGTAGGAGCAAGCCAAATAGGTCATGGAAGATCATTCCAGAGAGTTGGGGTAGCTCTAGAAAAGTCTTGGAGCCGTGCATGTGACCAGGGTATGAGTGAGCAAGTCATTTGTAGGTCTGTGGAGGAACGAAGAGATCGGCTAGGGGTGTATTTTTCTATCAGGTCAGAAAGGTAGGTGGGACAAGAGCTGTGGAGAGATTTGAACGCATAGCACAGGAGCTTGAATTTGATTCTAAAGTGAAATTGAAGCCAATGAAGAGAACTACAAAGAGAGGCAGTAGAAGAGGAGTGGTGGGAAGGATGGATAATTCTGGCTGTAGAATTCATGATAGATTGTAGAGAAGACAATCGGGTTAGTGGAATACCCGAGAGGAGGAGGTAACAGTAGTCCAGATAAGAGATGATAAGAACATGTACAAGGAGTTTGGTGATCTCTGGGGACAGGTAGGGTCAGATTTTGGGAATGTTGTGCAGGTGAAAGTGACAGGACCTGGAAATGTTCTGAATATGAGGGGTAAATGAGAGGGCAGAATCAAAGATGACGTCAAAACAACGTGCCTAATGGGAGGGATGAATATTAGTGTTAATATCAGTTATAACAGTTATAAATTTGTATGGTATCTGCCAACATTGCAAAATCTCATTACGTAGAAGAGTCCCTATTTTTTTGTGATCAGCAAATGTCACTGCTGCCATGTATTTGAAAAAAAAATCATTGCAAACTATGATACGACCTACCCACAATTTAAAGAGACTAACTTTTTGAAACCTATCTGTTGCTCCCCTTTTGGTTATCCAGTTTCTGAATTACTGCATGTGTTATTTTGAAAATATAGTATACAGTCCAGTGATGGTGGGCTTTGAAAATCAAATGCTGTGCTCTTTTGACCTCAGTTTAGAATTTCTCAGATCATTCATAACTCATTTATTAGTGATTTTGACCTGCAGTTAACCTCCTCTGGACCAGTTGATTCACTGAAGGAGTAGAGACAAAGTGAACAAAGTGAATGTTCACTGAGCTTAGTGAATAAGGTAAAGCTTTAATGAACACCTATCATCTCATCATGTACACAAAATCCTAACCTGTTTGCAAAGGAAAAATTCTTCACTACTTTACCGAATTTCTGCATTTTTTTGTGGATTCAAATCAAATCCATAAGAATGTAGCCCTGCTTTATATGAAACCCAATACAGAGCCAGTAAATGCAGGTTCTGAATTGACATCCATGCTATTCCATTGAAATCAAAAGGAATCTGCTGACCTGAATTTGAGATGTGTTTTAAGTGGATGTCAAATGCAGGGAAACAATGACTGTGTACAAAAGACCTCAATATGTTTATGATAAGACAATATTCAAGACAGTTAAGATGATAACAGAATTAGGTAATGCATACTAAAATGGTTCTATAGTTTGTAAGTGATGTATACTGAACATGCTTTGAAAGACAGGGTCATGTCATGAATATCAATATGGAAAATGAGGTACAAAATACATTATTTTATGGTGTGAAAAACAATGCACAAAAAGTTTAGGACGCATTTAATAGTTTCTTGAAGTGGTTGAGTGAAATTGGTAATTATACAAACGTGGATTTCTTTATTTTCAAATATGTATTCTAGTTCTCCAGTTTTAGTCTAGGTAGAGTAAAATAATGGGGCTGTAAGCTCCTGATCAATTGTTACCCAGATGCCAATACCCCAGCACTATACTATTCACCTATTGGAAAGCTCCTGTTAGAACTTAGGAGGCTTGTAGCACTCTCCCAACATTGAGTTGCACCCAGGACTTGGGTGTGCAAGTAATATTGACTTGGGGAACAAGGAATACTAGAAGACCAGGAACCCACAAAGTCCTGACAAAACCATAAGGAAGATGGAGAAATGACGGGGAAAAAAGTAGAGCAAGTTCAAGTCTCAGGATGACAAATGTCATACACAGTAGTCAGTATGTCAACACAAATTCACTAAGAATCACACACTTGGCGCTTCAGGAAATAAACTGCTATCATGGGCTGCATGATGTACCTAGGCACAGCATATATTTGGCCTCTGTCAAAACAGGAATCAGAAGGTAAGTCTAGAGCAAAGGTTAGGCCAACCAGTTTGTGTGTGTGTATGTATATGTATATATATATATTGCATAGTAGCATAGTACTGTTAGTACTGAACTGACAAACCATAGTTCTTCCACCTTCATTTCCCATAATATAAGCATCAAGTAGGACCCCAGCTCTGTTCTATTGTTTGCCAAATTCTATGAAAACAACAGCATTGGCACACTCAACAATACCAATTAATTCAGCACAGTATGGTGCCTGTATATTTTCCTTCAATACAGATCAGAGCTGCAAGTTGTTTTATATTTTTCAAACATTTTTTGAGTTTATTGAACTTTTAACTTGGGAACACATGTTTGAACTGAGAAGACATACACCTTAGATTTATTTTTTTCTTTCGGTACCTGTAATCTTTTTTGGCACAATAACAACCTATAAGATCAATATCCAGAGCTGCACAGAAAAGATGTTGAGCTGCAAAAAATGCTGAACGTGTGTCTACTCAAATGACTGTACACATACAAAGTCCCTGATTGAAGTAGGGTTATTGATGCATTTCCTACTGTGCAGATCATGATTCCTATATTTTCCAAATCTCTGTCCTTACAGGAATGTGCATAAACTACAGGAGGGAAATGTTATATTTATTTAAAGAATTACATGATCTCAGCCAAAACACAATATCCATTTTTGGTTGGTCCCTTAATGGATTTTTTAGCAGCTCCTGAAATTTCCTGTCTGCCACCATTTTAGTGCTCGCTTTCCTAAATAGTAAGTTGTTTTATTACTCTTGTTTTTAACTCTTGTGAATAGAGAACTGAGCATATCATAAGTGGTCTACTGCTTAAAAGTAGGTTTCTGGTTAGCATTAAGTTCCCAAGCATGGCATGAGTGATCTACTGCTTAGTATTAGGTTCCTAAGCATAGCATAAGTGTCCTACTGCATAAAGTTAGGTTGTATGGCATGAATAATATCCTTCTGGCTAGCATTAAGTTCCCAATGGGGCATGAGTGTCCTACTGGCTAAAGTTAGGTTCCTGGGCTGGTGTGAGTGACCTTCTGCTTTGCAATAAGTTCCCAAGCATGTAATGAGTGTCCAACTGCATAAAGTAAGGTTCCTGGGTATGGCCTGAATGTCCTACTGGTTAGCATTAAGTTCCTGAGCGGGATATGAATGACATACTGCTACTACTCTCTGTGCTCTTACAGCTAAAGAATTGCAATATGGTGAGTCTGATTGACGAGAACATACCTGTATACCTGGCACCACTCAGCTCAACAGGCACCCTCGGTCCCTATTACATGCATGAGACTGAGGAAATTACAGAAAGAAAGCAATATAGCCTGCTGCAAAGGTAATAGTAATGTCGTCTGCTCCCATATGATTTAGATTCCTATTCATACATTTCTGCTCACACATATCACTCCCTACCATACTAGCACACGCAAGAATTAGACAAAGAACTTTTCTTATTTTTTCTAATTTTTCAGCTATAGTTCTTGTTGTTATTTTATAATATGTATTATGTTGTAGAATGGTATAGTGTTATAATCTGTATTATGTTGTGTTTGTCCTGCAACTATATGCTAACTTGTTAATATTTTTTTGATTTCTACACAAGAACAAAATTACATTTTGTCCATAAGCACTTTGTATCATAAATGGTATTTCTGTTGGTCATAAAGTACCAAAACTAACATTTAACAAAGGCTGTGTTATAGTCAGTTTTTCAAGGTATTTTTTTTTAAAGTTAGAGTGATTGGGCTGTAAGGTACTTTACTGCAGGTAGTAATAGAATTAAAAATTACTTGTATAAACTTACTTGACTTGTACAAAATATACAAGGTTTACTATAACTTTTACATACGTTATAATAACTACAAAATTAGCTTTGTTTTCCTTCTCCTTTGAAATAACTTTAGTGCTGGGAAGGTGGAGACAAGATCAGCAAATTTCACTTTATGAGCCAGAGCCCTTATACATACCTATGTCTTGTGTCTGGTATTAACATTGTAATATGGCATTTTCTGTACATTCTTTGCTGTCTTCTTACCTCTGGCCTAAAGCAGAATTAAATGTAAATTGGAAAACATTGCAAGCAGGCAGGCAATGTCCCTTCTACAATAAAATAAACTTACTAGACAACTGTAAGTGCAGCTCTCAGGAACTTTTTGATGATTTTAGTTAAATAGGTGGCAAAATAAATAGGTCATGTAACTCCCTCCTTTGGCATTAGCATGCATCTATTTTTTCTCTTTCCCACAGGGCTTTGTTCAGATGCCAGAACCTGAACAAAACTGGGTGTAAGTATGTAGCACACTCCTCCTTTACCAAGTCACAACCCTAGGTGCTTTGTGATTGTCCCAGTGCTGTCACATGGGACCAGGTACATAGACCTTGTCCAGCAAGTTGGTTTGAAATTCTTATTTGGTGGTTTGAGTCTTTCTTCCCTCAGTCCAGGAGCATAATAGATGACAATACTGTATGATGTTTTTTAGAGGCATAGTTCAATGACTTCTTAAAGCAGACCTTAAGTTAGATTTTTACTTTACATAAAAGGGTAGACAACCCTTTTATATATATATATATATATATATATGATTGAAAACATTTGCTAATAAATAGCTAATGACTTTTAGGAAATCCATTCCAGGTTTGCTGGATTACCCAGCTTCCCTGATGAAAATGCATTCTCTCCAGTCTTGGAGAATTTTAATAAATCAGGGCCTGAATGAGAGAGCATGAGTCACACATCCTGGTAGGCTCCTGGCTGCTCCTTCTGCGCATGGCCAGTGTCAGGCATGTGCAAAAAGGGCCTTTTCCTTCACTGATGGGAAAGAGATGTTGACCTCGCCACCCAATCTGGTGTCTGCGCAGTCCAAGTTCGGCGCGTCCTCCAAAAGAAAAATTCCAGGACAGTGGGGGAGGACCTTTTCTCTTGTGTCTTTACCTTCTCGGCATGTTTTTGAGGCAGGGTCTTGATAGTATTAGTTAGTTTGAGATGTGATTGTCAAAGTAATGACTTTATGCTTTATCTACATATTTTACAATTTCTAAGAGATCTCCTTCACCAGCTTTTCCCAGTCCTACTTGAATTTTTCCTATAGATAGGTTAGTAAATCCCCCCAGCATGGAATAAGACAGCAATATCTGACAGTAGTCCTAATCATTGCGTACACTATGTAAAACCAAACCAAAGTTTACTTTGCATACACTTTACATCATACTTGTGCATGTAATTGTCTGTGTATCTGAATGTCTATAGCCATGTTTGAAAAATTGCTTCTTTCTGTGACACTTTTGTTTGAACCCATTCCTTTTTTTGCTTCTGATGTTTTCAGTAATAACTGGTAATTGAAAATGATGGACTGCTTCAGAAAAAATTAACACAATGTATTTACGCACAGAATAAAGTGTTAGCAGGTATTAACTTAATGCTTCGAGCATCCACATGAATGAACCATAAGATGATTGTACTGGCTCTGTTCAAATGTTTCTGCTTGCACCATTCTCAATGGATTAGTAAAAATAATTGTGTTGCTTGACAGTAGAATTTAGCTTGTGTTTGAGAGTCTTTGAGCAAACACCAGAGAGTTAAAAATGCATTATAGACTTGCAGAGCTAGACGTGATGGTGAGAGAGGGTAAACTAATGTTAGAACTGTTGTGTAGTTATTTCAGTTGTGATGTTCTTGAAAATAGCTTATAAATGCATTTGTAATCATTTTGGTAAGTGTACAGAATTTATTTTCTGAATTGGATTGTTAAACCTTGCCATTTTATCTTTTGTCATGCCATACTAGAAATATGCCTCCATAAGTTTTTACTGTGCATTTTATGTTCTTTGCAAATGATTTTTCAAAACATTAAGGAGAGGAAAAAAGTACCAGCTAAACCTTACAATGTTAAGTGCATTTGGTTTGGATACAGTTTCTCCATGTTAGAATATGGCAAATATCTGCTTTATTTTAAATGATCTAATTCTGCTGAGACTATGTATTTTCTTGCTCTGGTTCCCAAGTTTGCCAACAGCTAATCTTTTCTTGTTTACAGAAAGAAGCAGAGGATGGGGAGGACATAGGGAGGTGCAATGTGTGCTCTTACAAAAGGACCCATGAACTCTCTGGAGCTAGTGGGTCTGGACACCTGTGGTTGGGCCCACGGTATAGATCTTAGTTGTCTAAGATCAAACCACCAAGCCATTGACCATGTGATCTACAGACATCTGTGTTTCTGGTCAGGGTTGCAACTGACAGAGGACTAAACGAGCCCGGTTTAACAGACTCCTACCTTACCATGCCTAGCTCAGGAGCAGTGGACAAGGAACTGAAAAGGCTGGCTGGACAGCCAAAAAAAGGCATTTGGCATTTGGCAGTGGGGTTTGTGTGTGTGTGAGTGTATAAATATGTGAGTAGTATGTATGGGGTGCAGGCAAGCTATGGGTAAAAACTGAAGCTTATGTGTGCTGTGCATATTTCAGGTATGCTTGGGTTCTTTTTAACTATACCTTGTAATTCTCCAGCATAGTGTGGCCACGCTTTCCACTCACCACGGCTGTATCCACCACTGAGCAGAGGTGTGACTAATTTCCTGCAATTCTCTCCAATAAATATTTCAGGCAATAAAAGTATAATTATTTCTCTGCACAATTATTCTAAGGGTAAATCAGATAGATGTTCTGATTTCACAATACATCAGGTTTGCCAGTCAATTTATCACTCACTAGTGTTAAATTTTATGCATTAAAAATATTGCAATAGTTTTTAGGTTTCAGAAGCATTACTATAGATAAAAAAATGTATTTAACTGTATGTTTGAAAGTTGTGGTTTTATGGATTATGCGTAATGTGCTATAACTGTAATATCTGATTACACTGGGGAACAATTTTGAACAAATTTTTTGTTGACTTTGTTTTTTAAACCTATTTACGCTAAAATAGGTATGCTGATTCTGAAAGTGCAGTTAGTTTTCTTCTATCACATCAGGATTTTTCTCTACCACTTATATTAATGTGATTATTGTAGCGTGGATTTGTATAGGCTATTCATTTACACGTGTGGGTTTTCGTTACAATACCCTCTCTTGATTATGATGATGAACTAGGTGACAACAATGATGAAGAATATGAAATTAAAAGAGGACTCTGTTCATAATGGATTTTATCAGCATGAGTTGAGTGATTTGGCACGTGATTTGGGACTATTGAAGAAGGCTTCAGAACTCCTAGCATCAAGACTGTGTGAAAAAAACGTACTTGAAAAAGGAACAATGGTATCGTACTTTCGAACCAGAGAAATTGCATTTCTGCAGTACTTTAGAACTGACAGTGGCTTTGTGTATTGCCATAACATACCTGGTTTAACCTCCCTAGCGGTCTAATTCCATGCAAATTTCCATGCAAAAAGTGGTACCATTTTTTGCATGAAAATGTATTTTTCATTTTTAGGCTAAAATTCTTAGGCATATTTTACAGATTTTTTATAAATTTAATACATTTAATAATAAACGTTAACAAAAATCTGTTAAAAAATGTAATGTAAGTGTACAGTATCATGTATAATATATATATAATTACATATATATATATTATATGAATAATTTCTTGTATTGGACTCAATACAGCTATTTTGTATTGAATCCAATTCAAAATTATTTGAATTTTCCGCTGATCCGCCCACCTGCACGGACGTCACTGGGAAACCCCGGAAATTGTGGCTGCATTCGCCGGCTGGAGATCGAGGAGGAAGGACGTGTCCCCAGGACCTGCGGGGACCAGCAGGACGATGGGACGACAACGTAGCAAGGTAAGTGGGTTTTATTTTAGTTAAAAGCTACCCTGAGTGTGACTCGGGAATACTAATTTTTGCCTGGAAAATCCACCCCGACTCACACATTTGGGAATACCACTAGGGGGGTTAATGGAGGAATTGGGAAATTCCAATTTATAACTCAACTGAATGACGACTATTCATGGATAGCTCAAAGCGGAGCTTAAAGCGTGTCCTCCTTCACAATGACAGTATATTTGGGTCAGTCCCAATTGGCCATTCAGTTTCTTTTTGTGAAGAAAATGTGCAGACATAAAGAGAGTCATTAGGTTGTTGCAATATCACCAACACAATTGGGTCATCTGTGTTGACTATAAAATGGTATGCTTCCTTCTTGGTCAGCAACGCAGATACACCAACTACCCTTGTTATCTGTGCATGTGAGACAGCGGAGCTTGTGAGAGGTATTGGGTGGAAAGGAATTGACCTCCAAGATCTGCCCTAAAACCAGGTGATCCAAACATTCTACATGAGCCATTTGTTGATAGAAAGAATATTATATTCCCGCCTCTGCACATGAAACTGGGTCTGATGAAGCAGTTTGTTAAAGCTTTGCCATCTGAAGAAGACCGTTTCAAGTATCTAATTTTGGCAATTCCTAGCCTGTCATTTGAAAAAATTAAGGCCGTTGTGTTTGATGGTCCTCATATTCGGAAGCTCATCAAAGATGAACATTTCATCAGGACAGTGTCAGAAATCAAAAAGAATGATTGGTTATCATTCAAAGCCATTGTCAAGGTCTTTCTTGGAAACACACAAGCAAATAATTACACAGAAACTGTCCAGAAACTCTTGGAGAGCTACAAAATGCTTAGTTGCAATATCAGCATCAAGGTGCATTTTCTGCATAGCCATCTTTCTAACTTCCCGGAAAACCTTGGTGCAGTCAGTGATGAGCAAGGTGAATGGTTCCACCAAGATTTGAAGGTCATGGAAGGACAGTATCAGGATAGATGGGATGTACATATAATGGCTGACTATTGTTGGAGCATCCGGAGGGATTGTCCTAATACTGAACACTCCAGGAAAAGCTATAGGCGTAAATTTTTACTTTAACCGCTTACCCGATAAATTTTCAAATGTTTTACTGTACAAAAAATGTCAGAGAGTAACAATAATACCTTTTTATGAACAAAAGAAATTTAAATACAGTACATTCAAGTTATTATTTCATTATTTTTTCATTGTATGTAAAATTTGTATGTTGTTTGACAAAAATGGAGGGTACCCTGTATCGTAAAAACTGGATGTGATAGCAAAAAACTGGAATCAATTCTGGATTCACCACCCAAAAATTATTAAAAACAAGTGTAAGATCTAACTTGAACAAAAAATGTGTTCCCTAGTGTTATATTTATATAAAAGACTATTTACTAGAGCTATTACACACTGGCAGAATTTTACTTTTAATCTGATTTCTGATCCAATAAAACATTGAAAAAATTGCTTTCTATTCAAAAAAAGTTTGGAGGACAGAATCTCATACACAGGACTCCACTGTTTTAGATTTGACTTCCAATTAGAATATCAATTGGATTGGTTGGTTGCAAAGCTGGCTGCTCTGCTGTGTGTATTAGGCTGTAGAGTTCATCTGGACACATAACTATCCATGAAAAGCTTTCACTTTATATAACAAAAACAACTCAATCGCTATACCAAATGTTTGTTTTATATTCACAAAGATATTAGTGATTTGTCTGTATCTACATTTTTTTTTGGTCAGAAGAGAGATTTAAGTAAATTTACAATTTGCCTTAGTGAATACAAAGTCCTGACTGTGTATTAATGGACCACTACCACCAATTGCAAGCAATTACTATGCTGTTACTGCCTTGACGGGTTGATGCCACCTGTTGTAATTCCAAAATATATATTTCTTATATTATATGAAATTTTTTGGACTCTGCTATAGCTTTAATTTATAGACAAACAAGCTTAAATCTGCTCTAGCATGATTAGCCCACTGAAAAAGTACAATATTTTCTGGCATGGCACTGAAATTTAAAGTGATGCCACTACTTAACTTAAGAAATAGACTTAACAAATTGCTCCATTAATAGCCATTTGTTCCGTCTGATGAACATAATATACTAGTCTTCTATTGTATAAAATTCTGATCACGAGCTTCATACTATCACATAGATATGCAAATATTACTATACTTGTTTCAATTTATTTACTGACAGTAAGCAATTTTAGAAAATTATAGCAAAGTAATATTAAAGTTGAAACAGACATAATATCAAGCAATAAAGAGATTAACGTGAGACTCACCAACACTGCAGGAGTAAAAGTGAATTAAATGGAAGACTGGGATCATGCATGCATTTACAATCAATAATATTTTATATCCCTAATTTTGAAATTATCCAACATATTTTATATCTCCATGAACAATCCAATATTTAACACCTGTAATGACTTTTGCATAGATTTGTGGAGTACAGTAGAAAACAGAAGGCGATAATCGTGTACATGAAGAGCAGACATATGGCATACAATTAGATCTATCTGAATAAATGGTGCCATTTATGTGAATAGAGGGTGTGCACTTTTCCCCAGCATCATTGGGAGTCTGAATGAACGTATTGCCATTAAATCTAGCTATATCAGGGTCACTTTATACTATGTACAACATTGCAATTAGAAAACACACTGTCCATTCTTCAATTGCCTCTGGTGAAAAAGGGGCATGTAGACATATTCCATGGTGAGTTTTTTTTTAATCAATTCATCTGTCAACATGATTATGTGCTTTTGCCATAAATCTGTCTATTTAGTCTTCAAGCATATTTACAATATCAGGGCTTTCTTTGTGTAGTCCAAAGAGTACAATGTACAATGCTGTGTAGCTTTTATTCATTTTGTAGCTTCTCAAAAAAGGAAAAAAGGAAAAGGCAGACAGGGTGAACATCGCTTCACAAGGAACCCTAAACTGTATGTAAACCCAATCTCTAAAATATAAAATTTTCAAGCATTTAAAGCTTGAGCTTTAATTAAAAAAAAACATAGTTTTTGTGCTGTCTTGTTTAGGTACTTCATATCAGAGTAGCAAAGCCCTGGTCCAGCCTCCCACTCCTGCATTACTACTTAAGTTTCTGATGGAGACTACCGGAGGTGGTTCCAACACAAATTACACAGACATGTTTCATTGTTCTCATTATTGCAAAACCTTCTCTAAAAAATCTCATGCAGAACACATACACATAGATATGAAAAAGGAAATCGGCAGCATCAGGACAAAACAAAGAATACCAAAGCTGAATCCATGTTGTTCTATTTAAAAAATGCAAATTATGTTTTACTCCAAGATTTGGTAAGCTAAATGTCATCCATTTAGGGGTTACATCTATTTTAGTAATATTTGCGCAACAATTAACAAAATAGTAAATGCATATTAAAAATGACCTTTGTTTGAACACTGAACAGTGAACCTAAGTTACTGATATAACTGCCAATCTATAGCTTGTTAAAGATTTGATCTAGAAAGCTGGACATATCACTGCGTTTTTCTCTACTTAATGTGGCCCCACACAATCATTTAAATGAGTTCTTTAAAGGAAACAAAGTAGCTCATTGGAAGCTTAAGTGTAATCCTTTTCAGGACCCACACCACTTAAACTGCAGGAGTATGATGGAGATGATGATCTCCTTTCAGACTACAGTACCCGCTTATCCATCCTGGAGTATTTTAAAGGAAACCTGCAGCTCATCTATCTTTTCTGATTGGCAGTATGAATATGTGGCTGTAGGAATTTAGCATTTACCCTTCATGGGTCAGTGAGCAGGTGAGACTTAAAACCTCCGTATGGGGAGATTATTCTAATAGAACCTTTTCTTATACCTCACACATGCTAGCATTTCATTTTCCTTAAAAGAAACAATGCCAGGGGTGATATAAACCCTTGTAAGAGATGTAATGCTAGAACCATTTTCTTAGATTGATGTGTTGTATAACCACATGTCTTTTCCTTACAAGTCTCATTTGAGTCTTTCTTCAAATACATATTTTATCTCCCGCCGTCATCCAATTTTTTTTCCTATAAAGTATAGTGCTTAAATGTTGCAGTGCATGCAATACATAAGATCAGTATAACATCATCTTGTTAACAGGCTCATTTATATTATATATGTATTTTTTAGCATGCTATTATCATTTATGTACAAGTACACATTGTCAAATTATGATAACAATCAATTTTGAATAGGGAGGAAGCAGATTTTTTTTCTTAGATTTGATCCTTTTCCAGTACTGAACAGCGATATATTATTTTCTCAATGTTAAAAACTGGAAGATATGGCTCTTCAAAGTTTGTCTGAAACTCTGTATTTTTTAAAAAAAAAATTTTAATCAGTGCAACAGCTTCAACCAAAGAATGAATCCATTTTTCTGGTCATATTGTTTTCTGGTTTTCTGGTCATTCTGTTTCCTGACTTTGCTAGCATAGGCAATTCTGAAAAATGAAAATCTTTTGTAATAGCTTCACCCCTTTGATTTTGAAAATGTGGAATATAAAAAATTAGTTGTAAAATATGCTTTTGTAGAACAGCATTGGGTCTGCTTTATATCCAGAGGTAGGTTTTATCTATTTAGAACACCAAACAACAAACATGTGAGATGATTTAATGCTTCCTAAACCAACAGGAGTATTTGGGGTTCTCTCAACACCCTCCTTACCCACTATTTCGTACAGCTCAAAAGTATCTTAAAACAACCACAACAGTGTCTTTGGAAACTATTTTGGAATGGAATAACCTTCTACTTATGTGAAGTATCAACATTTTTAGACCCATACCTATATTATTTTATGTTACTGCCTGATGGGACTTTTAAATTTTAATGTGTTAGATGCAACGTGTTTACCTAATGACCGTTATTACCAGGTCATTTTTTTTTAGCACTATGGGGGACTGTATGTTTTCAGATCCAACAACAATGGAAAAATGTTAGCTGCAGGAGAATGGCACTGTGGTATGAAATGCACTGTTCATGCTTATCCATGTTAGAGCTTCTACTTCTATAGCAGTTGGAGAGTCATTGGTGTTTTTCGCTTTCTACAATAACTCTACACATTCCGTTAAGCTGTTGTCATCTTCTAGTCCAGACTTATATAAAAGATCATATGTATTCCTAGACAATAATGGTCAGAATATAAAGTAGTTACATTTGTATGGGCATTTCCTGACTTGTGTTGACATATGTCAACCAATATAAGGTGTTGGGGGGAAACACAATCACTTAGAACAGATTTTCCTTCCTGATTGCTTTTTTCCAAGGGAGAGTAAACATGGCTCAGCATGGGAATTTCAGTATAGTGTCTAAAACATTTTTGCAGGCCCAGCTCATAAAACCATGTACAGTATGTTCATACAGAAAGTAAACAAGAAAGTTGTTACTAGCTGAAGTATAGTGATTAATTTTCTTTTCTGACCGGTTTGCTGGAGTGCAATGAACTCCGACATCACCTAGAGGTTTTGCAGTGGAGCCTTAAGCAGTATGTTCATATACCTAACATTCTAAAGCGTGGATGTGTGCTGGGTATGACTGCCTTGGTGTCCTTGGGTACCTTAGGACATGTGCTTTGAGACAGAACTGTAACATATGACCCTTTTTTCCTTTTGTGCACATCTATAGTACCTAATATTAATCAAATTAAACATATTACTCATGGTAGTTTTTAATGAGACTTCACCTACTACCTGTTATGGCTTTTCTATCTCC